>NW_028229562.1:26238-326238 GCF_053477565.2 Lygodium microphyllum | reverse complement strand
CTTTTGAATTCACATTTGCAAAAGCTTCTCGCTCTGTTACTGAGTTGCTCAATAGCGAGATCTCCAAAGAGCAAGCCATTAAACAACATCTCATCACATCCTACGATCAGCGAACCACTTCTATTATCACTAATCCGGAAATCACCGAGTTATCCAAGCTCGCTGATACTAACTCCACATTTTTGAAGCATTGTTACACTCTTAGGCTACAATGGGAAGTTGAGGGGTACTGCATAATGACCAACGCTATGTTGAGATATCGAGCTCCACTCGTGATACGTCAGGGTGACCGTTGAGTATTTATGTCACCGACTTGTCAGTTGCAGACGCGGTTGGTACACCGCCGATGAATAATAGCTACATGATAGCTATCCTTATCTACTCTAGTTCGTGGCTCAGTTAGTATGCCACCTTAGTTAGTTGAGTTTGGTTTGAGACCCATATATAGGGTTCTTCTATTTCTTTGTACTTGAGTTCTTTTTGGCTTTCACAACTAAGAAGAGAAAAACTGTTTTCAGCCTCCACCCTTGTGTGTATTCCCCCATTGTGCAAGCAAGAAAGCTACAAGTGAGACTCCTTCCTTCTCTCCCACAATCTTAACATGGTATCAGAGCCTTGTTCATGGTAAGGAGCTCAAGAAAGCAAGCCAAGCTCGCGGTGTTCTGGTAAGAGGAGCAGTGTTGCTTTCATTTTCTGTTTTGGAAGCAGATCTCTGCAGGTAGCACAGCCGGAAATTGCAAGAGTGCATTGTCTCAGGTTGAGACGCCCTTCGCGGTGAAGCAAGAGGATAGTATATGCTGCGGGAGAGGCCTTTAGCCCATGGTGACATTGTTTTTTTTATTTGAGGCCATTTTGGGGCCTGTTTTGGAGGCGGAAGTTTTCTGCACGCACTCAGCAAAAGGCCCAGTTTTATGTTGTGCAGCCACTGTTCTACAGGTCGGTGAAAAGTTACTGTAGAAATTGCATCGTATGCTTGTGCGCAGAGACATTGGGAGTTACAGAATCATCCCTGTTGCCTGTTGATCCAAAATCGTCACTAGGAAGTGACTGTGTGGTCAAATACCACTTTCGCCAGTTTTGCAGATTTGCCCTTGTGAGGGTGAAGCTGTGTTTTTTGCAGTGACAGAATTTTTTGCAGTATTGTGTAATGGCGTCTGATTCTCTTTCACAGATTGTCACTGAAAAGCTTGACAAGAACAACTTCCAGGCATGGAAGTTTAGAATGACGAATTTCCTTATGGGAAAAGGATATTGAGAATTTGTTGCAGGAAATGAAGAAGAACCAGTTCTTCCTGATGTTCCCAATCAATAGCAAATGCAGGCATTTAAATCATGGCATGAGAGAGCCAGAAAAGTTATGTACTGGCTGTCTATCAGCATTTCAGACTCTATAATTGTGCATATTCAGGATGCAAGTACGCCAAAGGAGGCATGGAATACTCTGTCAAAAATGTATAGCACAAATACTCAAGCCAGGAAAATGCAGCTCAAGCAAGAGTTGCACAATGTGCAAAGAGAAAGTATGAGCATCAATGACTACCACATGAAGGTGAAGAAGATTGCAGATGCACTTGCTTCCATTGGGTCGCCAATGGAAGATGATGATTTAGTTTCTGTGACCTTGAATGGTCTAGGAAAGGATTATGCACAGTTCCGAACATCCATTTCCGTCCGTGAAAGATTTCCTGATTTTGAGGAGTTGATTGCTCTTCTAATTTCTGAGGAGCAGAGAAATGGTGGTGCATCTTCTTCAGGAGGAACTTCAAAAGAAGCTGTCTTCTACTCAAATGTTGGAAGAGGTAGAGGCAGAGGTAGAGGAGGCCGATATGGAGGCCGTGGTAGAAATCAAAATATGCAGCAAACTCAAGAAAACCAGTCCTATGGAGGAGGACATGGTAACTCTAGAGGCAGGGGGAGCCAAAGAGGTCGTGGTGGATGGCAAAGAGGCCAAAATGCAAACAGTAATGTTGAATGCTACTACTGTGGTAAAATGGGTCATATGGCTAAAAACTGCTATAAAAAGCAGAATGACATCATGAATGGAAAACTGCAACAAGGGAATTATGCATCTTCTAGCAGACAGGGTGATGACAGAAATGAGCACTTGTTTATGGTGCAGCACATGAATAATTCTGTGACAAGTGCAGAAGAAAGCAATGATGTATGGTATGTTGACTCAGGTGCATCAAACCACATGACAGGTCATGCAGAATGGATGGAGGATGCAAGAAAAATGGAAAAACCAGGATTTGTGGAGACTGGGGATGATACTGCACATCCTATTGTGCAGATTGGAAAAATTCATTTGTCTATGCAGGATGGGAAAAAGAAATACATGTCCGATGTATTTCATGTCCCGAATATCACCAAGAATCTGGTTTCTGTTGGTCAAATGGTTGAGCAGGGCTTGCAGGTCAGATTTAATCCTCATGGATGCTTTGTTGAGGATATGAAAAATAAAGGTCGCTTGATAGCAAAAGGAAAGAAGAAGGGCAGAATGTTTACATTGGATGCAGACATGTCTGAATTGAGTGCAGCAATGTTTGCACATGGGACCGGTGTAGTTGCAGATATTGATATCTGGCATAAACACATTGGTCATGTTAATGTACAGCGACTTAAGTCAATGCAGGCCCAAAATATTGTTGCAGGTTTGCCTAAATTCAAGGTTGCAGAAATGCATAAGGTATGTGAAGCCTGTCAGTTTGGAAAACAGGCAAGGAAACCATTTCCTAGACATGTTCAAGAGAGTGAGAAGCCATTGGAATTAATCCACTCTGATGTGTGGACTACTAAAGCTGCATCTCTTGGAGGCTGTCATTATTTTGTCACTTTTATTGATAACTATAGCAGAAAAGTTTGGGTGTATTTTATGAAAAAGAAAAGTGAAGTTTTTGGGCATTTCAAAACCCTTAAAGCTATGGTTGAAAAAGAAACAGGCCTGCAAATAAAATGCCTAAGGTCAGATGGAGGGGGAGAGTACCTCTCAAATGAGTTTGCAAGGTTCCTGCAGGAGCATGGCATAAAGCAGCAATATTCATGCAGTCATACCCCACAACAAAATGGAATTGCAGAAAGGAAAAACAGGCATATTGGAGAGGTATCTCGTGCCATGCTCAATGAAAAAGACTTGCCAGATTTTTATTGGGCTGAAGCAGTTGCTACAACAGTCTACATAATGAACAGGACTCCCACTGCAGCAATACATGGAATGACTCCAGAGGAGAGGTATACTGGTAGGAAACCAGATATTTCTCATTTGAAAATTTTTGGTTGCATTGCCTATGTACATGTGCCAGATGAGTTGAGATCCAAGTTGGATCCAAAAGCTGAGAAATGCATCTTTATTGGTTACTCTCTGCAGCAAAAAGGGTATAGATGCTATAACCCTTCTACTCGTAAGTTTACAGTGAGCAGAGATGTTGTTTTTGATGAGATGAGTAGCTGGTATAAACCAGTAAATGTGATTGATGATGTAGATGCACAAAATGGTAATGCTGCACAAAATTCACAGCAACAGTCACAAAATATTAGTGGACCTGGAGCGTCCTCTAGCAGTGGTTCACATTCTTCGCCATGGACAGGCAGATTGAGATCAGGAGAATCTTCTCAAAGCAATGCAGATAGTGGTATGCAGGTATCACGAAAAGGAAAAGAGAAGGTTGATTTGCCCATGTTTGATGTGAATGCAGGTCACTCTTATGTGGATGATGAATCCAGTGGCTCAGAACAGAGCATTGATGATGAGTTGGGTATTCCTTCTATTGTTACACCTGGAGTAAGGAAGACCAGGGATGTTTTGAGAGCACCTGGGAGTGAACCTACTTTACGTAGGTCTACGAGAGCTAGGTATCCTGTGGATAGGCTGAAATATGATGGATTTACAGCCATTCACTATGCATATATGGTTAAAGTGATCTATGAACCAGAACCCACTTCTTTTGAGGAAGCCATGGGAAAAGAAAAATGGGAGAAAGCCATGGATGAAGAAATGGATGCCTTGGAAGCAAATGCTACATGGGAATTGGTACCTTTGCCTAAAGGTAAAAATGCAATTGGTTGTAAGTGGGTTTATAAGGTGAAGCACAATGCAGATGGTTCTGCGAACAGATACAAGGCAAGATTAGTAGTCAAGGGGTATGCACAAACATATGGCATTGACTATGAAGAAACTTTCAGTCCGGTTGCAAGGATGGCAACCGTAAGAGCAGTCATTGCTATGGCTGCATCAAAGGGATGGTCTTTACATCAGATGGATGTAAAGAATGCCTTCTTGCATGGTGATTTGCAAGAAGAGGTCTATATGGAGCAGCCACCAGGTTATGTGCATACTGTTCATCCTGAGTTTGTTTGCAGGTTGAAGAAAGCCTTGTATGGCTTGAAGCAAGCACCTAGAGCATGGTCTGACAAGATAGGACAGTATCTTGTCACTATTGGCTTTCAGATTTCCAAGGCAGATTTCTCACTTTATATGAGAAAAACAAAGAAAGGTATTATGCTACTTGTCATTTATGTTGATGATTTGATTATGACAGGTGACAGTGATGAAGATATCCTTCATGTGAAAATGCTATTGAAGCAGAAGTTTGAGATGAAGGATTTGGGAGAGCTGCGTTATTTCTTGGGCATTGAGGTGATTAGATCACCAAGTGGGATACAGCTCTTGCAGAGGCAGTATGGATTGGACATGCTGTCCAAATATGGGATGACAAGCTGTAAGCCTATTTCAGTTCCTTTGGAGCAGAATGAGAAGCTGAGCACAGATGCAGGTGGGCTTCCAGAAGACCCTACTATGTACAGATGCATAGTAGAAAGTTTGATTTATATGACTATTACCAGGCCAGATTTGAGTTATGTTGTTGGATTGGTAAGTCAGTTTATGCAGGCTCCAAGGAAACCACATTTGGATGCGGCTAGACGCATACTCAGGTATGTGAAGTCCACATTGCAGTATGGACTATTTTATGAGACTGGGGTTCAGATACAGTTGCATGGATACACTGATGCTGATTGGGCTGGTAGCATTTCTGATAGACGTTCTACCAGTGGATATGTGTTCTCTTTTGGAGTGCTGCACTCACTTGGAGCAGTAAGAAACAGCCTACAGTTGCCTTGTCGAGCACAGAGGCCGAGTACAAGGGTGCAGCAATGGCTGCATGTGAGGTAGCTTGGTTGCATAAGCTACTTTATGATATACATCAGCCTACAAATGGGCCGATTGTCATTTATTGTGACAACATGAGCAGTATACACTTGGCAAATAACCCAGTCTATCATGCTAGAACAAAGCACATTGAGGTGCATTATCACTATGTGCGAGAGAGGGTTTTACTAGGTCTTATTGATCTAGTTTATGTCAGCACAGAGGATCAGGTAGCTGACATATTCATGAAGGCATTGAGCGCAGAGAAGCTGCGCAAGTTCAGAGACCTGCTTGGTGTGCAGGAATTGGGATTGAGCTCGAGGGGGAGTGTTGAGATATCGAGCTCCACTCGTGATACGCCAGGGTGACCGTTGAGTATTTATGTCACCGACTTGTCAGTTGCAGACGCGGTTGGTACACTGCCGATGAATAATAGCTACATGATAGCTATCCTTATCTACTCTAGTTCGTGGCTCAGTTAGTATGCCACCTTAGTTAGTTGAGTTTGGTTTGAGACCCATATATAGGGTTCTTCTATTTCTTTGTACTTGAGTTCTTTTTGGCTTTCACAACTAAGAAGAGAAAAACTGGTTTTAGCCTCCACCCTTGTGTGTATTCCCCCATTGTGCAAGCAAGAAAGCTACAAGTGAGACTCCTTCCTTCTCTCCCACAATCTTAACACGCTGAGCAACGCGCACAATCAAAACAGCAAAGTATGACCCACCTACATCGCGCCAACCTCACATCGAGTATTAACCACTCTTCGTGGTGGCTGACCCATGGAAGAGCACATCAAGGGGCATCCCTACCTTGACCATCTCTTAACAGAGGAAGAGCTCCACATTGCAAGTCCGGTCGATTCTGGCGATCTCCTAACTGATGTTCTGACATACATCACGCACGTGGATATCCGTCCATTCGAATTAGACTGTGAAGCTCAGCTAGAGTACAACCCCAACTTCTATGCTTGGCTCCTGCGCAAATAGACTGATGCTCTTTATGCTGAACGCCCTTGTCCTCTCAACCTCCAATCCTGGGACGGATTCTTCTTGTTCGAAAGGGGAAGGGGGTAAGGTGGAATTTAAAAAGTGAACCAAGTATGAAATGTCAATGAAATTTGAAATGCAATGGTAAAATGTAATGGTAAAAGTTTGAAAAGAAAAGTAAAGGCTATACTCAAAATATTTCAGATCAATAAAATCTGTTACGCTTTTCTTCTTTCAGCAAGTTACTTGTAAAAAAGCACTAATGGTGGAAATGGCTGAACTTGCAGGCATCGATCATGAGGACAAGGCTGGCAAGCTCCCCTTCTCGGAGGAGGAGCAAGCGAAGTACGGCCTCATGGTGGAGACTAGAGCCTTTAACCAGTTGAAGTTCCGTCACATCTTTAACCTTGAAGACGTGGCCATCGAAGAGCCAGCAGTGCGCCAGATTATAGACTAGTTCCATCTATAGAAATACCTAGACGCAGTGGGCTAGAGGGTGGACTACACCCAGTGCGCCGACTTTTTGCACACCTTTAACAGAAACAGAGGCACCATCACGGTGCGCGAGAATGAAGCCACCCGGCAAGTACAGATCGAGCTAACCCCGAAGTTGGTGGAAAGGGCACTGGGGCTACCAAATAAGGTGGAAAGAAAGCCGAAGAGGGACGTCTACGCCATGTTGAGAATGGACAAGGTGAGGTCCATACCAACGATGGGATTAGCTTGGCAGACATCCCAAACCCAGACATCCAGCTACAAGCAAAAATGGTGCACGCTTTGTTCTCGAGTAAGAGGTACAACAGCATAATGAGCCAGATCAACGTGCCTCTGCTCGACAACATTGCGACACAATCACTAGACGAGGCAAACCTGAATGGGTTTGTGAGGAGAACCATAGAGGCTTCGTCTAGGACCCTAGCAATAGGAGGAAGAGCCGCTAGAGGAGAATCCCCATTGTCCCAATTAACATGCAAGGCATCATTCTCCAAAGCCTCAACCATAGGGTTTGGAGGCGTCCTTACTGCCATAATCCAAGAAGCACTAGGGCAAGGATGGGAAGAAGAAGATAAGAAGGAAGACACTGTCACAATCCCCACCTCACACAGAAGAGCAGCGTAGGTCTTCAGATGAAACGGAGACTGACGAAGATGAAGAGGGAGAGTCCCAGGGCAGCCCACAGAGGCACGCAGAACAAAGAACGAAAGCCCTGCATGGAAAGAGGGAAGAGGAGCGCAAGAACAAAGAAAAGGAAGGTCTGGAGAGAGCCCGAAGGGAGTCGCTTAGGGATGAGGAGGAGAGAAAAAAGAAGACTGAAGAGGAGTTGAAAAGAAAGGAAGAGGAAGAAATAGCGCTGGCCACCCGTTGCTCCATTGGGGAGCAGCACAAAAGAGATGAGGAAGACGCAAAGAGCCCGCACAGAACAGAAGCACCTGGTTCCAGTACCAGTGTGTCGAAAATCGCACCCTCGCCCCCAGTAGAAGGAAAAGGCAAAGAACCGATGACGCCAACTCCCCCTCTCTTCGTGTCTTCTATGCCAGCCACTCTCATCATGACAACGCCCACTGCCACCGCCACCCAAGGCTCCACTCCAAAAGTCAATGAGAGCAACATGGTCACTTGGCTGCAGTTCCTGGTGGAAAGGGAGTTGGCACGAGAAGCGGGCGTGGCCACCCCAGCGTCAGGAGTGAAGAGGGCAACCACGACTGATATGGAGCCAAGGCCAGAGCTTAAAAGACAGAAAATAGAAGCCGTTGTCACCACTGCCACCATGTCCCAACCCCCACCTCCAGTAGGCCAATATGATGAATATGTTAAGGAGCTACTCTCGCAGCTAGAAAAGGCCAAGGAAGAAAAGAGAACAGCCATGGAGGAGCTAGCAATAGAGCGAGAATCACGAGCCGCTCTCCAGCTGGAGAAAACAAAGCAGATAGCAGAATACCAAAGGGAGATTGTTGTGCTAAAGGAAGAAGCCAGCAATAAAGATGTAGAAGAATCAAAAGCCCTGAAGGAACATGATGCTGCTTGGGAGGGAAGAAGAAAAATCTTAATGGATCGCCTCAACGGAGAGAGGGAGACCAATGCTAACCTACAGCGCAAGAACAACCAGCTCACTGCAGTCAACATGGAGGCATAAAACTAGCTTGAGAAGATCAGACATGAGACTGTAGAGCTAGACCAGCTAAGAGGAGAGCAGGTGCAAAGGATGCAGGTGAAGTTGGACCAGCTCAATGCACAGATCGCCAATGAACACCAGGAGCAGTCCTGCCTACACCGCGAGCTCGAGGACTAGCAGCAACAACTCATGGATATGACCCTCCATCAGGGGGAGAGCTTGGAGGATATGGAAAAGAGAGTGAAAGAATGGGCTGACCACAATGAAAGGAGAGTACGAGACCTAGCACGCCGACTGGCCAAAGCAGAAGGAGATAGAGTGTTGGGGCTGAGAATCAGGCAGAGGCTGCCCAGCTCTCAATGATAGCCCACCAGCACACCTTCCCCAACACGCTACTCCACTCCACCAAAACGGAAGAAAACAAAGCCAATGATCAGCTGCAGAAGAAGCTAGCCATTGCACGTAGAGCCCTAACAATAGGCCTACACGTACCACTACAGCTAGGAGGCCCACCGTAGAGCTTGGAGGAGCAAAGAAGATATCTTGCACAGGTAGGCCTGAGGTGCAAGAAATCGACGAACTCGGCTTCATAGAAGAGAAGGTGCAAGAAGACGGGCAAGCAGAATGGGGTGAACCAGAGTTTGATTTGGGACCTCAGGAGGAGGACTATGTCCCACCACCCCCTCCACCACAACAAGATGAAGTGCAACCCACGAACACATCCTGTAGAAGATTCTGCAGCTACCGCAGCGCTGAGAGGAAAGCAGCCCTGGCTAAGTGCAGGAGAAAAATGGTAGAGAAGGCAAGGAAAAAGCTGAACGTTAGACCTGTTCCAAGACAACCTGCCCCTCTCCCACCGCGCCCTGAAAATCTCCCCGCTGAATTCCATGCAGAGTTGATTATCTGGGAACAGCAGGAATGTGCCCGCAATCCCTTTGACTTGAGCTTTGAGGTTCCCGCTACACTAAATAGAGTAATGCCCATTAAACTTGTAAATGACGTAATCGCTATGGGTGCAAGGCTCAGGGACAAGTGGCTAGCAGAGCGAGAGGCCAACTCAACTGATTGGGGGGCCGAGAACCATGAATTTTGGCAGGATAAATTCCTCCAGGTGCCTAGATTGGTGGAAGGCTATAATTGCCAACCCACTTGGAGAAGACGCATTTTTTATGTCAACCTTGACGCTTGGATGGCGTTTTGTAACACCCTCCCTTTTGAGAGAAACGACCCCATTTTTATGCCGTATCCTCGAAGGGTAGGCGTGGATTTTAATCCGTCCATCTACGACAAGTTCGACTTCCCCATCATCTATAACGCCAATAGCACCTCCTATAAGGATGCCCTTGTATTTACCCTCCCTAATTTGTACAGTTCTATAGATAGATTCCTTAGTGAGTTCACCTCCTGTCCTGACCCCGCCTTCATAAAAACTTGTAATTACCTCAGACTAATTAGGGTCCTAGTCCATCAAGATCCTACCCCTCAAGAATGCCACCTCCCACCCCTTTTCTTCAACCCCAACGCCATAGACAGCAGCACCATGACTTGCCTCATGATGCCTACCACTCTCAAAACCCACCTCAATCTCAAGGGCTCCTTGCTGAGTCGTAGAATCCTTAACAAGGCCCCCCACCCTCCACAATCCCCTACCCGCCATTCAGATGACGAGGATTAAGCTCCTGTCATGCCCTTGTATCACATGCATCTATGTATAAGCCTCTTTTATTTAAAAAAAGCCACAAGGCAACAAAAGAAAAGGGTGAATTGGAAAGAAGAGACAACAGCAAAGCATAGCAAAGCCAAGGGATGCATCTACTATTAAGCAAAGATAAGAGAGTGAGACCTTCGCAAGATCCACTTGCAACTCCCCTTCGCCTCATCGTGCACCACAATCACTGCACCTAGAGTTCTCCCTAGCCCCTTCCCCACTTCATGCTTAGGGCACATCAAGGGCAGGACTTTCAGACCTGTCACCCTAAGACTTGCACTGCACCTCCAACAACACAGTGGTTCCTCAAGTATGGACATTACCAAAAGCTTGCCCCACATTAGACCCATCTCCCAGTTCCACTGCCATGGGCACCACGCACTACACGGAGAGGCAGACACACCCCTTAGGGAGTGCACAACTTTTCTTACAGGTTATGTTCGAGTTTCAAGAACAGGCTCCTTAGTTGAAGATGATCACCTATGGCATCCTTGAATGACCAAAATCGGTTCCATATGTCGGACATGATACCATTGCTGCTGTTTCAGGAACTTTTTTGCATTCGAGTGGACAGACCAATGTGCTTGATGCTGCCAAACCATCTGCCTGCTGATGGCTACCATGATTGAACATCAAGCAAAAGGAGTACTCAGTAATAGACCTGCCATTGGCATAGATCTTGGAACCTCATCTTCCAAAGATGCATGCCCAATGCCTCAAGATCTACGGATCACTTATTGATTTCACAAGCCTGAAGAATTTCAATGCAAGGTTGAAGATCTTCAATGCAACACTGAAGACCTTCAACTCAAAGACAAAGATCTTCAAATCAAAGACACAGATTTTCAATGCGAAGATAAACCATATCATTGTCAAGGCAGAGTTCGGGGGGGGCTTCTCCAGGATAAATCCCTCCAATACCATCCTCCTAAGGGATTGCTCATTGCTTCAAGCGTTTCTGATGCTCAAGGGATGACCGGCTACATAATGGACGCCACAACTGTGTGTAACATGCCAAGCATCTTCATCAAGCCTAAAGCACACCGGAATCTCTCCTGGTCATTGTCATTAAACTCCATCACCTCTCATTCACACAATCACCTTGGAAGCAGTGTCATCCACCTACCAATTCTGCCTAGCACCAGACCTAACTAGCCACTACTTCCTACCGCAGTGCCATGGGACTGGCACTTGGCTAGGAGGGGGGTAATGTTGTAATGTTACTGTGTTTCCCGCAGCACAGAGGAGCGGAAAATGGAAAAAAGAAAATAGCAAAAAAGGCGCATGATAAAAGCAGAAAAAGGCGCCTTGACCAGTAGCCAGACCCTGAAAAATTTAAATGTTCGGGCACGACCCTCAGAAAATCTCAATGTCACCCCGAGACAACAAAATAGTAAAAGGCATACCATTAAAATGTGGAAGCACTCCCGAATCCTTGTAAAAGAGCGTCAGGCTCGCTCTTGTGCAAAGTGTACGCATTAGTTGGGAATAGGATAAATTAGAATGGTGGGAAATGGGAAAAAGGGCCTAGGCTATAGCCGGCCATGTAAAAGAGGGAAAAGGGAATGACCGCCCAAAAAGGATTTAGGGCTTTGTATATAAAGTTGAAAAGTAAATGAGAAGCTGATTCTTTTGGTGTGTGGCAGAAAGAGTCTTCTTTTTGCTCTCTTCTTCTCTCCTTCTTGCTTGTGTGTGCTCTTGAGAGAGGGAGTGTGTGAGTGTGAGGGAGTGAGTGTGTGGGAGTGAGGGATCAAGAGGGTGAAGCTCTTCACCATCTCCTCTTCTCTTCTTCTCTTCTCTTCTCTTCTCTTCTCTTGTGCACACGGCTATGGAGGATGGAGCTTGGAGATGGAGGAGGATTGAGGATGCTTGAGCTAGCATCAAGAATCGTGGAGCTACTGGAGTGCAAGAGAGAGGAGGGTACTCGATCAAGCATCAAGGTAAGCTCACTATACTCATAGGATCGACGGCACATCGGCTAGGTGAGAGATAGCCATTAGAGCTCGCTTGGAATGCTTGAAGCAATAAGTGGTCCGTGGGTCTTGGCGGTTGAACTCGACAAGTACCAGCCACATGACGATCCGTACAGCCTTGTCGAGCAGTTTGAGCAAGTCTGCGAAGCCAATGGCCTCAACGACCAGACTCAATGTTCGCAAGCATTCGGACATTGCTTAAGTGATAAGGGTAGGACGTGGTATACAAGCCTGGATGCCATAGAACGAGCCAACTTCAATAACCTCAAGGATCTCTTTGTCAAGAGGTTTGCTGAGCCTGGATACTTCGACAACCTGCTAGTACGCTTGATGAACGTTAAACAGAAGGAGAAGGAGAGCATCCGCGACTATGTGACCCACATGAGAAGCCTCTTAAAAAGAATCCCCTTAGGCGAGCGACCGACTGACAGGGCAGTATCGAATGTGTTCATCAGCGGGATTCGAGATGAGGAGTTATATAAGGCACTAGCAGGCAACTCAAGCTTGCAGCGAGACGTGGTGGCTAGGATTTTTGAGGAAGCCATCAGAGTCGATGACCAGCTGAAAGAGCAAAGCTCTAGGAGCTCAAATCTAGAAGAAACCAACCCGCGGAGTTTAGAGAGAACGCCAGTCTCTAGTGAGCGATCGAACCCATCACCCCAAGATAAGGGGAAAGCCACCGAGACAGACCAAGGCCTGGCGGAGGTCAAGATGGGATTAGCCAAGATACAGGACATGCTGAGACGACCAACGCGGCCGCACATCCAATGCGTGTACTGTGGAGGAAACCACTTGCCGGCCGAGTGTCAAGACCCTAGGTCAAGACCTTGCGCCAACTACCAGAGGTTCGGCCACGATGCCGCACAATGCAGACTACCAAGAAGGTTTCCATACTCGCAACCCTACGGCCAGCCTTATCTAGCTAACAGGCCGCAGCCATTCTTCAGAAGGGGAGCCCCATTGGCTCTACCCGTGCCTAATGATATGAAACCCACCATCCCTAGAATGGACATAAATCCCACTGGCATTCCTATACCGCCTGGTCCTTATGTGACCCACCCACCGAGCGACACTCCAGTTCATTACGTGGAGGAGCCAAATGATGAAGAGACCTACACATACCCTTACGTCTCGCATGACAACGAGGGTAATGCGGTCCTCATGGATTATCGACTCGTGCCGGTGATGGAGTTGGGAAGAGGACGGGGTAGAGGCCTAGGAGGACAGCCACAAGATCCAATCACTTGTTGGACTTGCGGACACCCCGATCATGTCTCATCACGCTGCCCTGAAAGAGAGCAGCAAAACAGGGACAAGGCTGATCAAAGGTGCGCAGAGTGCGGAATCACCCATCTTTTCATTGATTGCCCAAAGCAGAAGCCGTCCTCTAGCGCAGCTAATTTGCCAACGGTCCCATTAGGGCTGTTTGGTGTCAAAAACCCCGATGGGGAGGCCACACCTATTCCCTTATGAGTTATGACCCGAGCCCAAACCAAGCAGGCCGGCATCTCTCTGCCAGGACCTAGCAACCTGGACACAGCCTCAATGGGAAAGAAAAGCCGCAGGCGGAAAAAAAGAGGTCGAACGCTAAGGTCGCATTGAAGACCGAGAGTGCTACGACTTTAACTACTGGGAAGAAAGTCTCGGACGCGGAGGCAGAGACTTCAGCCCCTAAGACAGCCGAAAAGGGAAGCGCTAAGATAGGGAAATACCCACACCCCAAGCGACAATTGGAGGCCATAGAAAAGGTGAAGAAATGGGTGAGGGAGGCTCAACAGCACCTCAAATATGCTGAACCCATTACGGAAGACGAGATCGATGATCTCTCCAGCATAAGCACGCCAATGTCACCGCCTCCGAGGCTACTATGCCACAAGTAGTGCCACTGAGACCAAGCCTAGACGCAACAGAGCCATAGATCAGCCACGGCCATTGGCCCGAACAGTCTAGGTTAAAGGAGGGACGAGTATTTAGCAATCTCTTGACTACACTAGTGACCACCCCTATAACATTTGGCCTAGGAGATCTGCTTAAGCAGCACCCTGCCCTATGGGAAGACCTTAGGCAGTGGGTTGAGGGCTCACAAGAGCAGGTCACGGTAGACCCTCAAGACCAGGATGCAGAAACACAATTGCCCAGCCTCACGCTGCACTCTGTACCTAAATCTTTACACGTCAACGCCTTTTGGGAAGGCTCTGAGATGCACGTAGTCGTGCCAGTCCTAGCCCTGGGTGACGCAACAAGGAAGGGAATCGTAGACACGGGAGCCGGGGTTAGTGTGCTTAGCCACGCGGTGCTGCAGACTTGGGGAAACCCGCCTGTTGAAGCTGCTAGGTTTAACGACACGCTAGCAAACGGTATGAGAGTGAAACCATTCGGGGTCCTGAAAAATTGGCCAGTGAAGATCGCAGGAGTCCAGTTCTCCGTTGACTTTATAGTCATGAAGGGAGTGGACTACGATGTCCTATTAGGTCGACCCTGGATGCGCAACACTAGAGTCATCGAAGATTGGGGTAACGGCTTGATCTTCCTTGGCAATAGAACTAACGTTGTAAGAATAGAAATGGACACTTGGAAGACCTCACTGGTCGACTTGGATGTCATCTCTGCTATGCTCAAAGGAAACACTCAGGTTAGGCAGCCCTATGAGTCCTTGACCAAGTATATCCCACACCCAGAGGATGAGCAGGATTGGATGCACGTCCTCGCTACAATTGACTTGCCGTTCTCTGACCAACAGGCATACGAGCAAGCCATCAAAATGGTCGGCAAGGCGAACGAAACACTTCCTACGCCACTCTACATGATGGCAGCAAGTCCCCCATGGAGGGCCTGAGCCTGTTACCTTCCAAGTGCCTTCCAACAAAAGGGAACTCCAGGGAATACTGGAGTACTTAACGGACCGGCTAGCAGGCAACTCAGCCACCAACTTCAAGCCACTCCAGGACCTCTTGGAGGAGTCCGAGTGGAAGTGGACCAGGGTGCACGAGCTGAACCTCATGTATAACTGGGCCTTGGTCCCCGACCAACGAGACGAGGCAGAGCAAGCCTTGGGAGACAATGAGCAGTCGAGCGATAAAGATTCCTGTGATGAATACGAAGACTGCCAATCCTTCGGTGATGAAAGCGAGGGTCAAGTGGATACCATAGAGTACGACACTGAAGGACGAGAAATTGAGCAAATATGGGCAGACGCCAAGCCGTAGAAAAAACAGGCCTTTAGAATGGACCAAGGAGTCATGTGTATGAAATGTGATCATGCTTGGTTGGAATGCATAGGAGCCGTAGACCTTGAGCAAGCCGGCCTAACCCAACCAGGAACAACATCAATGCTTAGAACCGAATCGCCATCTGAACTGCGGCCACCAGGGGAGACCACCTCTTCTAGTGAAAATGGAAGGATTAACTCTGAATCGGAAGTTACTTTTGATAGCGACCCAGAAATCCCTAGGCCACCCATGACCAGACGCACCAAGGGGGACTTACCTATCCACCTGAGGCGCAGACGGTTGCGGCAGGATGAGGCAAAGTGTCCCAAGGATGCACGATCAGAGGAACAAAGAAAGCCGCAAGGCCTCCCTAAACGCTTCACTAAATTCAAAAAAGGGGACAGGGTAGTGGTTCTGCTAGGTGCCAAGCGCCAAGGGCAAACAAGCGAACCAATCAAAGGGCCAGCCAAGGTCAAGGAGGTAAACCTAGCCTGGGAAGGGGAAGTACCCCGACCGGTGTTCATTGCCGAGGACTTGACTATTGAAGAAGAGTTCAGTCTTGTCGCTCTTTTGCGGGAGTACATAGACGTATTTGCTTGGTCCTTAGATGAGCTACGAGGGGTAGATCCGAGTATTGTGACTCACAACATACCCATGACGTCGGATGCAACACCGGTCAAGCAACGACCGTACCCCATGAATCCAAAGCATGCTCATACTGTCAAGGAGGAAATCGACAAGCTGATGAGAGCTAGATTCATCTACGAAATTGAGCACACAGACTGGGTGCCACCCATAGTCATTGTGATGAAGAAGAACGGCGAGATTCGAGTGTGCGTCAATTACAAAAAGGTGAATGCTGCTACAAAGAGAGACAACTACCCCTTGCCGTACACCAAGCACATGCTTGAGAGAGTGGCAGGTAAGGAAGCCTACAGTTTCCTGGATGGCTTCTCGGGGTACAACCAGATGCAAGTGCATCCTGCAAACAGGCACAAGACGGCCTTTGCCACTGAGTGGGGCGTCTTTGCGTACGTAGTCATGCCCTTTGGGTTAACCAATGCCCCCGCCACCTTTCAATGCCTTATGTGCACCATATTCAAGGACATGCTTCGCAAGGAGTTGGAGGTCTTTATTGATGACCTGTGTGTCCATTCGACCTGGATTGAACATCTAGACAAACTTCGCACGGTCTTTGAACGATGTCGCTTATATCGACTCTCCCTGAACCCCTTGAAATGTCAGTTTTGGGTGAAGCACGGATGCATCTTAGGACACGTGGTGTCGAAGGACGACATTGCCACGGACTTCTCGAAGGTCAGGGTTATCGTTGACCTTCCACCCCCAAGTAATTACAAGGGAGTTCAATGCTTCTTAGGTCACACAGGATACTATTGGCGGTTTGTACTGAACTACGCACTGATCACTAGGCCATTGTACAAGCTACTAATCGTCTTCGAGTGGACCGAATCATGTCAACGGGCGTACGAACAATTGAAAAAGGCTCTAACAATGGCACCGATCTACGAGCCCCGGACTGGACCACTACCTTCCACGTACACATTGACGCCTCTAAGTTTGCCGTGGGAGCAGTGTTGTGCCAATCGGGTGAGCATAACTTGGACTATCCAGCGAGCTTTGCTAGCAGGCAACTCACTGAGACGGAGATGAATTATTCAACAACAGAAAGGGAGGGACTAGCCATGGTGTTTGCCTTGAAGAAATTCCGGCACTATCTACTGGCCACACCTTTCATTTTCTTCGTGGACCATCAAGCCCTGCTCTATTTGGTGAACAAACCTTGTGCTACAGGACGCATAGCTCGATGGCTCCTCTTGCTCCTAGAGTTCGATTTCTCCGTGGTGTAACGAAAGGGAAAACAGCATTACATGGCTGATCACATGTCTCGTATACCCACAGGAGAAGCAGCTAGACAAGGCATCATTGACGAGTTACCTGACGCCCACTTATTCCACCTGTCCAGAGAGAGAGACCTATTTAAGGCTGATCTGATGCCATACTAGGCAGATGACATAGTCCAAGTGCTCGAGCACCTGAGTGACCAATGGAAAAGGCACGACTTAGGCGCTTGATATTGAAGCTCTAGCCCTACCAGCTGATTGCAGGCCAACTCTATAGGTTGGGGCAAGACAGATTGCTGCGAAGGTGTGTGTGTGAACATGAGATGCATGATGTGCTCTCAGAAGTGCACAGCTGCATTGCAGGTGGACACTTTAGCGGGGACATGACAGCACGGAAGGTGTTGCAGTCCCAACTATGGTGGCCCACACTTTTTCGCGACGCCAAGCGATTTGTCAGGCATTGTGATGAGTGC
Organism: Lygodium microphyllum; assembly: GCF_053477565.2. Taxonomy (NCBI): domain Eukaryota; kingdom Viridiplantae; phylum Streptophyta; class Polypodiopsida; order Schizaeales; family Lygodiaceae; genus Lygodium; species Lygodium microphyllum. The sequence goes on along the minus strand of NW_028229562.1, from coordinate 308,771 downwards.
CAGGGAGCAAAAGTTTCGATTCATAAGGATCAAATGGAGTTAACCCCAATTATTGCTCGCCAACCCTTCGAAAAATGGGGAATTGACTTCATAGGACCAATAAGCCCCGCAGCGTAGTACTCGCAAGCCAAGTACATCGTAGTGGCCACGGATTACCTCACGAAATGGGCATAGACAAGAGCAATACGAAAAAACGACGCTAGAATGACTGCCAAGTTCTTATGGGAGCAAGTGATCTCGCGCTTCGGTTGCCCCATCGAACTGGTTAGCGACCAAGGCACACACTTCATCAACGAAGTGATAGCACATCTCCTATCCACCTTTCTTATCATCCATCGCAAATCCTTGCCATACTACCCTCAGGCTAATGGCCAGGCAGAGTCGACTAACAAAATTCTTATCAACATCCTGACTAAGGTGGTCTCAGCCTCGAGAAGCGACTGGGACAACAAGTTGATGGCAGCCTTGTGGGCCTACCACACAACTTATAAAACAGCCGTCGGTCAAACCCCCTTTAGGCTGACCTATGGCACTAAAGCAATTCTACCAGTAGAATTCTTTGTCCCTAGCTTGAGAATAGCACTCCAAGAACGATGGGAAGGGAAGGAAGCATGGACGCAATGCCTGACCGAGCTGGAACGCCTGTCAGAGACTCGTCTTCTAGCCACCCACGCGCTCATCTGTGCGAGAAGGCTCGACAAAAGATGTGGTTTGACAAGCATGTCAAGCAGCGAGACTTCGAACAAGGAGATCTTGTTCTGCTATACTCAGTGAAAGGACACAAACAGAAGATGAAGTTCCGAGGACTAGGTAGCCGCGTGAAGAAGTACTATCCTTCTTCCCATCCATTACATGAGCCACCCATGCTAAAAGCCCCGTTGAACGTCCGAATGGCAACTGTAACCGACCTTACGGATCAGGATGAGGAAGCAGTGGCACCGGCGTATCTACAAATCACAGTCACAGCAGGCGCGGTGTATTCTTTCAATGCCTTGATTGATGAAGGGGCCGACTAAAACATCTTGACGCATGACCATTGGACATGCATTGGTCAACCAATGCTACAGCCCACTAATGCCAACCTCACCCCATTTGGGGGTGCTGCCTATTCACTCCTGGGGAAGTGCAAGGCACTTGTTTCCATCGAGACTGAAATTTTACCAGCCTTCTTCCATGTGTTGCCTAACACTAAAGAAGCCGGTAATGTGTCACTATTGGGTCGCACCTTTAAGAAGCTAACGCACTGTAATGTGGATTACAACCTAAACCGCATTCATCTTGCCATCAGCAGCACCCGTATAGTAATGACCTTCAGCAAGGGCTGTCATGATTCCTCCACCATCACGACGCCACCGGTAGAAACCGCTAGGACCACGCCCCAGACCCAGTCTAAACGGGAGAAACCTGTGGCTTCGTGCCATGCACTCGACCCCAGGCCCAAATCCACCAAGAATGCTCACAAGGCCAAGGAGCCCAAACTTATGTGGATGCCAAAACGGCAGGAACCGCATTTGGGTACACCACCCAAACGGGACCCTAACCGCTAGAAACATCAGCCGTTCCGGCCTAGGAGATAGTATAGACGCTATTGCCATAGACAAACAACCATGCTGCGATGGATTCGTAAGGATCTCTTGCGGACACAAGGATACTACGAGGGCAACCCCTGGATTTGGGTGCCTAAAAATGGCCGGCTAAAAAGCTCATCTACAAGTGATATCGCCCTAGAAATGAAGGCTTGCACACGGGGTAACTAGCACATAATCAGCACGCCATTGCCAGCAATGGCTAGTAAGCCTCAACTCATCTATCGACCAAAGAAAACGACACAAGCCTTAAACCTGCTTAATCCAGAGGGCTTAAAAAGCCCTATGACTGCTCACTCAGAACCCAGCCCAACCCCCAAGCACCCAGAGCTTCCTGCAGCACCTCAATGTGCTTCTGTGTACAAATCCCAACCTGTGACACCACGGAAGGAGTCACCACTGTCCAATCCAGTGGCACCATCCCCACCAGCAGGTCTTAGACCCTCGTACGCGGTCCGACCTTTCCTCTCCTTGGCTAACGACCTTACCGCGACCTCTGGGGATGACTTAATAACCTGCATCAAGATGTTGGATGACACTTTCACCACATTCACTAGAAGCTATGAGAGGCTAGACCTAGGCTTCTTGATAGAACCCTTGCTTTGCAAGTTCGTGCATTACCATGCACATGGGAGGAATACAAACTTATAACTACTAAATCCCCCAAGATCGCTGCAGAACTCATAGCTAACGATGAAATCTCAAAGGAGCAAGCGGATCTCAGACACCTAGTCACTTCATATCGAAAGCCTCCCCGTTCTGTTCCTGAACACGAGATGCATGAGCTCATGTAGATGGCAAGCTCGCCCTCCACGTTCTTACAGCAGTGGTTTGCTCTACGGATCTAATGGGAGAAAAAAGGTTGCCGAATAATGACCAATGCTGAGCAACGCAGGGCAATTAAAACCATTGAATACGACCCCACTTATGTGGCACCCATCTCGTTTAGGGTTTTGGCCATCACCTGCAATCAGCAATTGGACGACCATGTGCTCGCCCACCCCTATATTGACCAACTCCTCACCAAAGAGGAATTACATGTCACCAGCCGCCTTAACACTGGGGATCTCTTTCATGATGTCTTGACCTACATCTCCCAGGTCTCTATCCAACTGGCTGCTCTCGATTGTCATGCGCAAATGGAATACAACCCACGATTCTACACGTGGCTTCTTCACACGTAAATTCCTACCCCAACAGCACCAGCGGCACCCTTTAACTCCCAATACTAGGAAGGTTTCTTCTATCATCCGGAAGAAAGGTGGTATGTACGTGGGAAACCCAGTAAAAAGAAAAGTGGGAAATATGGTGGAAGGAATTAGATAGGAAATGAATAAAAAGGGGGTATGGTAACGTAAAAGTAGTGAAAGACTTAAGCATTAGTATGAGAAAAATGGCTTCCAAAAATTCAGTTAAGAGTCTAAAAACAGCAAAGTGCTATGTGGAAAACACTAACGGAAGTTATGAATTATGGCAGGAGCAGAAAATGTCACAGCAAGACCACGCCCACCAACTCCCATTCACTGACGAGGAAAGGGAGCTATATTGCATCCAATTGGAAAACCGCGCCTTTGGCCAGCTAAAGTTCCGAACCATCCACGATATTGGAGTCGTGGTGGCGAAGGAGGAGGCAGCCATAAGGGTGGTGAAACAGTGCAACCTGACAAAATATATTGAAAAATTCTCGCAGGAGCCTGATCACTTCAAATACGTGGAATTCCTCAGGACATACAATTCGAACCAGGAAGCGGGCACGATAACAGTAGGCCGAGGAGAGGGCGCAAAGAAGGTACCGGTCCGATTGGACCCAGTCCTGGTGGAAAAAGCTCTGGGATTGGCACCTAGGACAGAAAAGGCAGCAAAAAGGGATGTTTACGCCTTGCTAAAAATGAAGAAGGAAGAGGTACTTACAAACGACGGCATAAGCATCCAAGACATCCCCGACACTGACGCCAAGCTGCAGGCCAAGTTGGTGCACGTGCTCTTCTCCAGCCAACGATACAACTCCTTAATGCATCGGATTAGTGTGCCCATGCTAGAGAATGTAGCAGCCCACACTCTAGATGAGGTGGATTGGAATAGCTATGTGCGGAAGACTATTGATCAAGCGGCCAAAGCACTAGCCCTGGGAAGTGCACCAACAGGAGGAGATTCTCCTACTTCTAAGGTGACAGAAAGGAAGAAAGCCTCCTCCAAGGCCTCTTTCATCGGCTACGAAGGAGTCTTAACTGCACTAATTCAGGAGGCAGTAAAGGCAGTACAAGAGCCGGAGGAGGGAGAAGGAGAAACACCGGAGAAGTTGCCCCCTCGACAGGACAAAGACAGGTCCACCGACAGAACAGAAACAAAAGAAGAAGTGGAAGGACCAACTACTAAGAGGGCAATCAGGACAACGAAGAAAAAGGCAGCGCAGAGGAAGAAAAAGGGTGATGAAGGCAGGAAGAAAGAAATGGAGGACTTGGAAAGGGCAAAGAAGGAATCCCTGAAAGAAGAAAAAGAGAGAGAGAGGATGAAAAAGCAGGAGGAGCAGAGGGAAAGAGAGGAGTTGCAGAAAGCCAAGGAGGCATCCAAACAAGAAACTGAAGCAGAGAAAAGGAGAAAAAAGGAACAAAAAGGGAAAAAGCAGGAGGAGTAGAAGAAAAGGTAGGAGGAAAGGAAGAGGAAAGCGGAGGAAGAAGAGGAGGAGCTGCGAAGGAAAGAGGAGGAGGACCTGGCGGAGGCCACATGACGGTCCATCGAACAGCAGTGCCGAGCGGACGAACTAAGGAACCTAAGCCCATGCAGAGAGGAGGGGCCTGGATCCAGCACATAGATACCAGAATTCGTGCCACCCCCAGTCTCAAAAGGCAAAGGCAAGGCCCTGCTTCATCCATCCCTACCCTCCTTGTACCTCCCACGGAACTCACCACCGTCACCCCCAGCATCCCCACTAGCGCAGATGTGTCCAATTTCGTAGCGTGGATGTAGTATTTTATCAACAAATAAATGGGCCAGAGGCGGAGCACGAAAACTACGGCCAAAGGACAGAAAAGGCCAGCCGCAGATGCAGAGTCCAGGCAGGAACCCAAAAAGCAGAAAGTCAAAGCCTCCACCTTGCCTATTCATGCAATGATGATGCCACCGGCTAATTACGATGAATACGTCGCCGAGCTACTCTCCCAGTTGGAGAGAGTGAAGGAGGAATGCAAAACAGCCGTGGCTAAGTTGGTAGCCAAGAAGGAAACCATGGCCACCTTCCAGTTGAACAAGACAAGAATGGTAGCCTTGCAGTAGCGCGAAATTGCAGAGCTGAAATAGGAACTGAAGGCTAGGGATGAGAGGGAGGAACATTGGAGGCAGCTTCTCGAGAATGAGATGCAAGAGCTAGTGAACATGCAAAGAGGGCACAAGCTTCTCATAGGGCAGTACCAGGAACTTGCTGCAAAAGCTGCTAAGGTGGATGCACTCAGGGAGGAGCTGAATGCTGGTGATGAAGAAAGGCAACGAGGCATGGAGGAGTAGGAGGAGGAGCTCAAGCACCTAATAGATCAGCTGACCTCTAAACGACAAAAACAAGAGAGGCTGGTCAGGGAACTAGAGGATTATGGATAGAAACTCATGATGTTGACCTTGAGACAAGGGGAAGGCCTGGAAGTGATGAACAAGAGGGCAGAGGAGTGGGCCGCGCATAACGAGAGGAGGGTGAAGACATTGGCGCGCCGCCTTGCTTTAACAGAAAAAGAGAAAATCATTGGGGAGGGCAAGGTAGAGGCAGCCCAAGTGGCCTTCAGCTCTCAATAGAAGATCTTCCTCGACACCATCTTGGACGCCACCCACACATCACAAGGAGAGTCGCTGGAAGTAGTACAGAGGAAGCTTGGCATGGCGAGAAGAGCTCTGCATGCTGGACTACAGATGCCACCACTACCGGCGGAGGTGAGGCTGAGCCTGGAGGAACAGTGAAAATACCTGACGAGAGCCGGCCTAACCCCCCAAGAAATAGATGCCCTCGGGTTCGAGGAAGAAGCAGTACACGTAGAACGGCAGGGGGAAGAAGCCGAGCTGGAAATCGATGTGAATCGCTTCAGGGAAGAGGTGGTCCCGCAACCCCCCTCGCCACAGACCCAAGATCCACCACAAGCAGACCCAGCTGCTGCAGAAAGAAAAGCCATCTCTAAAGAAAGGTGAAAAAAGCTAGTGGAGGAGGCTAGACAGAAGCTGAGAGCTAAAGCAGCCGTGCTACCGTCCGCGCCTCTCCCTCCGTGCCCAGATGATCTCCCAGTGGGATTCCATGCAGAACTGGTGGTGTGGGAGGTGCAGGAACTAGCAAAGGAGCCATTCTCCTTCAGTTTCCTCCTACCCAACAGTCTGCGGAGGGTCCTGCCCCTCAAAGTGATGGACGAGGTGATCGTGGTCGGTGGCCGGCTGGGGAAAAGATGGCTGGAAGAGCGGGAAAAGACCCCAACCTCTTGGGGCACCGAAGCGGCCGACTATTGGCACGATAAAGTTTTTGAAATCCCCTACACTATACAAAACTATAGGGACCAGCCCCTGTGGAGGAGACGAGTATCCGACATAAGCATGCTCGCCTGGATGGCTTTTTGTAATACCATGTCGTTCAAGCGGAACGACCCTACTTATTTGGCGTACCCTCGAAGGGTAGGCGTAGATTTTGATACCACCCTCCACGGGCGCTATGACTTCCCCATCATTTATAACTCCATTGTAGCATCCTTCGACAACGCCCTTCTTTTTACCGCAGAAAGCCTAGACGAATCTATGATGCGCTTCCTTGCGGACTTTTCCTCATGTCCTGACCCCGCCTTCATAACCACCTGTAACTATCTGAGGCTACTTAGGCTACTCCTTAAGCAGGACTCGACTCCACAAGAGCGTGGCCTGCCTCCCCTATTCTTCGACCCTAATGCTATAGATAATTGTGCCATGGCTCGTCTCATGATGAGGGCTACCCTCCTCCCTTCTTTTTGCCTAGCCCTCCTAGAGGACATGATCGACAGCCAGTTCACTAGATGCAACCACCCCTTCCTCTCCACTACCTCCCTACATGTCCGCATGAATCTAAAGAATTACATGCAAAGTCGCCAATTTTTGAGCAAGTCTCTCCGCCCACCTTCTCCTCCTCATTCCGACTAAGATACTTGGGCCTATGTTTCATATTCAAAAAAAAAAAAAAGCACCTAAGGATCTCCCTAGCCCCCTCCCCCACTTCACGTCTAGGGCACATCAAGGGCAGGACTTTCAGACCTATCACCCTAAGGCTCGCACCGCACCACCAACGAAGCACAAGTTGGGTCCTCAAGTGTGGGACGTTACCAAGGGCTTGCCCAAGGTTAGACCCATCTCCCAGTTCCACTACCACGAGCACAACACACTACACAACAAGCAGCACACCCCTTAGGGAGGGCACAACTTTTCTTGCAGGTTATATCGCCTCTCAAGGGCTGGCTACCCGCGGAAGACTGTCACCCCTGGCACCCCTTAAGGACCAAAGTGTGCCGGCCTCCAGCCACCCGCCTGGTGCTGATGGCTACCATGATCGAACCAGCTCAAGGTGAGACTGCCATTGGCATAGATCTTGGAACTGTATCGTCCAACGATCCATGCCCTACACCTCAAGATCCATGGATAGCTTATTGATTCCACCGGCCCGAGGACCCTCAAATCCAAGGCACAAATCTTCAATCAAAGGCACGAGGTTCAAGCCAAACCAAGTTCAAGGGGTTTTACCATAATAAATTCCCCCAACACCATCATTGCATTGCTTCAAGTGCTTGTCCTACTCACAAGATGACCGGCTACAACCGTGTGACAAATGCCGAGTGTCTCCTTGGAGCTTACCATACACCGGACTCGCTTCGGGTCATTATCCCTAACCACCCACCTACCTATTCTGCCTACCAGCCGACCTAACGTGCCCCCTTATCCCACCACAGTGCCATGGGACTGGCACTTGGCTAGGAGGGGGGTAATGTTACCATGTTTCCAACCACATTACCGCAGCACAGAGGAGCGGAAACTGGGAAGAAGGAAAAAGAGCAAAAAAGGCACAAGAGCAAAAAAGGCGCCTTGACTGGCAACCAATCCCTGAAAATTTCAAATATTCGGACACAACCCTCAAGAGGCTTCGGTGTTGGGCCACGGCAATAAAAGAGGAAAAGACGCACCATTAAAATATGGAAACGCCCCCAAATCTATGTAAAAGAGTGCCAGGCTTGCTCCTGTGCAAAGTGTATGCATTAGTGGGAATAGGGTAAATTAGAATGGTGGGAAATGGGAAAGAGGGCCTAGGCTACGGCTGGCCATGTAAAAGAGGAAAAGGGGATGACCACCCGGAAGGGATTTAGGGTTTTGTATATAAAGTTAAAAAATGAATGAGAAGCTGATTCTTTGGTGTGTGGCAAAAGGAGTCCTCTTCTTCCTCTCTTCTTCTCTCCTTCTTGCTTGTGTGTGCTCTTGAGAGAGGGAGTGTGAGAGTGTGAGGGAGTGAGTGTATGTGAGGGTGAGGGATCAAGAGGGTGAAGCTCTTCACCATCTCCTCTCCTCTTCTTCTCTTCTCTTCCCTTCTCTTCTCTTGCGCGCACGGCTATGGAGGATGGAGCTTGGAGATGGAGGAGGCTTGAGGATGCTTGCGCTAGCATCTAGGATCGTGGAGCTACCGAAGTGCAAGAGAGAGGAGGGTGCTCGATCGAGCATCAAGGTAAGCTCACTACACTCGTAGGATCGACGTTGCGTCAGCTAGGTGAGAGATAGCCATTAGAGCTCGCTTGAAACGCTTGAAACAATAAGCGGTCCATGGGTCTTGGCGGTTGAGCGAAAGCTCCCACAAGGGCGTAAGGCCCAGGTGGTTGAGGTTTGACAAAACAACCACTTTTGATAACAAAGATGGACGGTTGGGAGGATTCGTGAGTTTGTGGTTGGGCCATTTGGATGTTGAGTGGATTGGGGGCAGCCATGACAGACGGGCTGCTGCATTCAGGTTGGAGTTGGGGAGGCAGATTGACTTCGGCGGCGAGTAATGACTCTTGTGACAGTGGCTGTTGCTTGGGCCAATAGGTCTGTGCAACTCTCTTAGGCTGAAGCGTAGATGAGTCGGATGGCTAGGGCTCTGGAGAGCACTGCGGCTTATGGTTTTGAGATGTTATGGGACGTGGGCTGATCAAGCTTGAGGGTGGCATATGAATAGTGCGTTTGGCCGTGGGGGCCTTAGGGATCCATAGCCAAGTATTTCCCTCGTAGTAGCCTTGCGCATGAAAGAGGGCTTTAGGGACCCATCTTTACTTGATCACACGGCGCTTCCTGTGATTGCATCTTGGCCTCCTAGGTTTAGAGTTCTGGGACTTCTGAGGATAGGAGCGTCGACTCCTAGGCGGTTGTTGCGGCTGTTTAGGCACCCATTGAAGGCGAGGCTGTTGGGCCTTAGCTTTGGCTGCTGCGGGTTGCGGTGGACGTTTCTACCAATGGCTTTGTGGATGGTGATCGTGTCATGCAGCCCTTGCTGAAAGCTGTGACAATGCGCACGTTGCCTATTCCTAGGTGGATGCGCTGCGACTCATAATCAACATTCCAGTGAGTCTTCTTTTTGAAGGTTCGCCCCAGCACTGACTCCATGCCTGTGTCTATAGCACTTGGCAATACGTACAAAAGCATTGGAACAATCTCAGACTCGATAGAAACGGCGACCTTGCACTTGCCAAGAAGTGCATATGAGTGGGCCCTATATGGGTTTAATTTGGCAGTTGTGGGTTGAAGTAGTGGTTTGCCAAGTTGGATCCAATGACTGTGGGTTAAGACATTGAAGTCTGCTCCCTCATCGATCAAGGCGTTGAAAGCGCATGTTTGCTTGGGCAGTGACCGTGATACGGAGGTAAGCGGGTTCTACGGCTTCCTCATCCTCTTCGTTGATTTCAGTGATTGTAGCTACTCGTACTTTGACTAGCGGTTCTAACAATGGTGGCTCATGCCAAGGATGCGTGGGAGGGTAGCACTTCTTGACACGACTGCCATTGAAGAAGCCTATTCCCTCACCGTCTAGTGTCTCAAGCTCGACATTGCCGATTCGGCTGATCGCACGAACCTTGAAGGGTCCGAGACATCTGAATTTTATTTTTTGCTTATGCCCGTTAACTGAGTAAAGGAGCACTAAGTCACCCTGTTCAAACTCGCGCTGCTTGACATGCTTGTCAAACCAACTCTTGCGTCGGGCTTTCTCACGGATAAGCGCGTGGGTGGCTAGAAGACGAGTCTCTAATAGGCGTTCAAGCTCGACCAAGTGTTGCATCCATGCCTCCTTGCCTTCACATCGTTCTTGAAGTGCTATTCTCAGGCTAGAAACGAAGAATTCTAATAGTAGAATTGCCTCAGTTCCATAGGTCGGCCTAAAGGGGGTTTGGCCGACAGCCGTTTTATAAGCTGTGCGGTAGGCCCACAAGGCTGCCATTAGCTTGTTGTCCCAGTCGTTGCGTGAGGCTGAGACTACTTTAGTTAGGACATTGATAAGAATCTTGTTAGTTGATTCTACCTAGCCATTCGCCTGAGGGTAGTATGGTGAGGATTTGCGATGGATAATGAGAAAGGTGGATAGGAGATGTGCTATTACTTTGTTGATGAAGTGTGTGCCTTGGTCACTAACCAATTCGATGGGGCAGCCGAAGCGCGATATCACTTGCTTCCATAAGAACTTGGCAGTCGTCCTTGCGTCATTTTTTCATGTGGCTCTTGCCTCTACCCATTTTGTGAGGTAATCCGTGGCCACAACGATGTACTTGGCTTGTGAGTACTGTGCCAAAGGACTGATGAGCCCTATGAAGTCGATTTTCCATTTTTCGAAGGGTTGGTGAGCAATAATTGGAGTCAACTCCATTTGATCTTTACGAATCAGGACTTTTGTCCATTGGCACTCATCACAATGCTTGACGAATCGCTTGGCATCGCGGAAAAGTGTGGGCCACCATAGTTGAGACTGCAGCACCTTCCGTGCTGTCGTGTCTCCACTAAAGTGTCCTCCTATGATGCCGTTGTGCGCCTCTGCGAGCACATCGTGCATCTCATGCTCATACACACATCTACGCAGCAATCCGTCTTGCCCCGGCCTATAGAGTTGGTCTGCAATCAGCTGGTAGGGCTGGATTTTCAGGATCAAGTGCCTAAGTCAGGGCCTTTTCTATTGGTCGATCAGGTAGTCCGTGCTCGAGCACTTGGACTATGCCGTCCGCCCAATATGGCGTTAGATCAGCCTTAAATAAGTCTCTCTCGTTGGATAGGTGGAATAGGTGGGCATCGGGTAACTCGTCAATGATGCCTTGTCCAGCGGCTTCTCCTGTGGGGATGCATGACATGTGATCAGCCATGTAATGCAGTTTTCCCTTTCATACTACCACAGAGAAATCGAACTCTAGAAGATCGAGCTATATGCCCTGTAGCACAAGGTTTGTTTACTAAATAGAGCAAGGCTTGATGATCCACGAAAAAGATGAAGGATGTGGCCAATAGATAATGCCGGAATTTCTTCACAGCGAACACCATGGCTAATCCCTCCCTTTTTGTTGTCAATTAGTTCATCTCCGTCTCAGTGAGTTGTCTGCTAGCAAAGCTCACTAGATAATCTAAGTTGTGCTCACCAGGCTGGCACAACACTGCCCCCATAGCAAACTTAGAAGCATCGATGTGCACGTGGAAGGTAATGGTCCAATCTGGGGCTCCTAGAATTGGTGCTGTTGTTAGAGCCTTTTTCAATTCTTTGTATGCTCGTTGGCATGCCTCAGTCCACTTGAAGACAATCAGCAGCTTGTACAATGGTCTGGCGATCAACGCGTAGTTCAATGCAAACCGTCGATAGTATCCTGTATGGCCTAAGAAGCATTGAACTCCCTTGTAATTAATTGGTGGTGGAAGGTCAACAATAACCCTGACCTTCGAGAAGTCAGTGGCAATGTTGTTCTTCAACACCACGTGTCCTAAGATGCATCCATGCTTTACCCAAAACTGGCACTTCAAGGGGTTCAAGGAGAGGCGATATAAGCGACACCGTTCAAAGACTGCACGGAGTTTTTCTAAGTGTTCGATCCAGGTCGAATGGACACACAGGTCGTCGACAAAAACCTCTAACTCCTTACAAAGCATGTCCTTAAAGATGGTGCACATGAGACGTTGGAAAGTGGCAGGGGCATTGGTCAACCCGAAGGGCATGACTATGTATGCAAACATGCCCCACTCAGTGGCAAAGGCAGTCTTGTGCCTGTCCGTAGGATGCACTTACACGTGGTTGTACCCTGAGAAGCCGTCCAGAAAACTGTAGGCTTCCTTGCCTGCCACCCTCTCGAGCATGTGCTCAGTGTACGGCAATGGATAGTTATCTCTCTTTGTAGCAGCGTTCACCTTCTTGTAATTGACGCACGCTCGGATTTTTCCGTTCTTCTTCATCACAATGACTATGGGTGATACCCAGTCTGTGTGCTCAATTTCGTAAATGAATCCAGCTCTCATCAGCTTGTCAATTTCCTCTTTGACAGTATGAGCGTGTTTTGGATTCATAGGATACGGTCACTGCTTGACCAGTGTTGCGTGTTGTGAGTCACAACACTCGGATCTACCCCCTGTAGCTCTTCTAAGGACCAAGAAAACACGTCCATATACTCTCGCAAGAGAGTGACAAGACTCGTTTCTTCTTTACCAGTCAAGTCGTCGGCAATGAACACTGGTCCTTAATCCATTGCACCTCAGGTGGACGGGTAGGTCCCCCTTGGTACGTCTAGTAGTGAGCGGCCTAGGGATCACTGGATCACTATTCGTACTAACTTCCGATTCAAAGTCAAACCCTCCATCTTCGCTAGAAGAGGTGGTCTCCCTTGGTGGCCATAGTTCAGATGGTATCAGTCCTAAGTATTGATGTCATTCTTGGTTGGGCTAGGCCTGCTTGCTCGAGGTCTATGGCTCCTACGCATTCCAACCAAGTGCGATCACATTCCATGCGCATGACTCCTCGCTCTACCCTAAGGGTCTGCCTTTTCTCCTTTTCTCCGGATTGGCATCTGCTCGTATTTGCTCAATTTCTCGTCCTTCAGTGTCGTATTCTATGGTATCTACTTTACCCTCGCTCTCATCACTGGAAGATTGGCAGTCTTCGTATTCATCGCTAGAAACTTTGTCATCCGACTGCTCATCGTCTCCCAAGGTTTGATATCCCTCGAGTTGTTGGTCAGGAACTAGGGCCCAGTTATACATGAGGTTTAAATCGTGCACCCTGGTCCATTGCCACTTGGATTCCTCTAAGAGATCCTGGAGAGGTTTGAAATTTGCAGCTGGATTGCCAAGTAGCTGGTTTGTTAAGTATTCCAGTATCCCCTGGAGTTCCCTTTTGTTGGATGGTACGTGGAAGGTAACAGGCTTAAGCTTTCCACGGAAGCTTCCTGCCATCATGCAGACTGGTGTAGAGAGTGCTTCGTTATACTTGCCGATCATTTTGATGGCTTGCTTATACGCCTCATGATCTGAGAATGGCAGATCGATCGTAGCAAGAACATGCATCCAATCCCGCTCATCCTCTGGGCATGGGGTATACTTGGTCAAGGGCCCATAGGGCTTCTTAACCTAAGTGTTCCCCTTAAGCATAGCAGAGATGGCGTTTAGGTCGACTGGTGAGGTCTTCCAAGTGTCCATCTCTATTCTCACGGCATCCGTTCTATTGCCAAGGAAGATCAAGCCGTTACCCCAATCTTCGATAACTCTAGCATTGCGCATCCAGGGTCGGCCTAACAGGATATCGTAGTCCACTCCCTTTATGACTATAAAGTCAACAGAGAACTGGACACCTGCGATCTTCACTGGCTAATTCTTAAGTACCCCGAATGGCTTCACTCTCATACGTTTGCTAACGTGACATTAAACCTAGCAGTTTCGACAGGCAGGTTTCCCCAAATCTGAAGCACTGCATGGCTAAGCACACTAACTCTAGCTCCCGTGTCTACGATTCCCTTTCTTGTTGTGTCACCTAAGGCTAGGACCGGTAAGACCACGTGCATCTCAGAGCCTTCCCAAAAGGCATTGACATGCAAGGATTTAGGCACGAAGTGCAGCGTCAAACTTGGTAATTGCATTTCTGCATCGTGGTCTTGAGGGTCTGCTGTGACCTGCTCTTGTGACCCTTCGACCCACTGCTTAAGATCTTGCCATAGGGTAGGATATTGCTTAAGCAGATCTCCCAGGCTAAGTGTTGCAAGGGTAGTCACTAGCGTGGTCAGGAGGATACTCATCCTTCCCCTAACCTAGATTGTTTGGGCAAATGGCCACGGCTGATCTACTGCTCTGTCGCATCAAGGCTTGGTCTTCGCGGCACTGCTCGTGGTGCGGTTGCTTCTGCCGACTTAGGTTGTAGCAATGGTTTGCTCTGAGAATCCAATGGGAGAAAAAAGGTTGCCGGATAATGACCAACGTTGAGCAACGCAGGGTAGTTAAAACCATCAAATATGACCCTACTTATGTGGCACCTATCTCATTTAGGGTTTTAGCCATCACCCGCAACCAACATTTAGACGACCATGTACTCGCTCACCCTTACATTGACCAATTCCTTACGGAAGAGGAATTACATGTTGCAAGCCACCTTAATACTGGAGATCTCTTTGACGATGTCTTGACCTACATCTCCCAAGTCTCCATCCAACCATCTGCTCTTGATTGTCATGCCCAACTCGAATATAATCCAAGCTTCTATGATTGGTTATTGGCTAAGTAAGTCAATCCACAAAAACAGCATTTGCCTCGTACTTCCTGTGCTAATCCTAGGAAGGATTCCTTGAATGATCCAAGACGGGAGGGGAGCAGTGTGAGCAAGAGCAGAGCAAAATGAGAGTCATCAAAATGAGAGTCGTGCTATCTAGCAGAATGAGCAGAGCAAAATGAGAGTCAGCAAAATGAGAGTCATGCTATCTAGCAAAATGTTATGATTAATTGAGTCTCAATGGAAGATACTGCAAAGGGAAAACAATAGCAATTGGTGCTGGGAGCCTATCTCTAAAATTCAAGCCTCTAAGCAAGTATACCAATTTTTGACACATATATTTTTCTCTCAAAATTGAGTTTTGTTAGAAATAAGCCGATTTTTAAGCATTAATGTTGGCATGGTGTGTTGACAGGTAACCACCATGGCAGGACAAGACAAAGGGGGCAAACTCCCATTTTTCGAAGAAGAGATGACCAAGTTCGGCATCAGCGCGTCGAGACACGAGGATTCAGTCAATTCACCTTCAAGCACACACTGAACCTGGATGAGGCCATCTTGGAGGAACCTGCAGTCAAAGAATTGGTGGACAAATGCCACCTCCACAAGTATGTGGAAAAGGTGGGGCAGGCCGTGGATTATGGCATGTGTGCTGAATTTCTGAGGAACTTTGACAAGGGCAAGAACTGTGGCACTGTCAAAGTGAGGACAGGGGAGCAGGAAAGAAGAATTGAAGTGCCCCTCAATGCGGCAATCGTAGAGAAGGCCTTGGGGCTCGTACCCAAGAAAGAGAGGCAGCAGAGAAGGGACGTTTACGCCATGCTGGGGGTAAATAAAGAAGAGATGCACACCGTGGATGGAATTAGCTTGGTTGACATCCCGGATCCAGTAGTGAAATTGCAAGCGAAGATGATCCACACACTCTTCTCGGGCCAAAGGTACAATGCATTGATGAATAGGATTGGCATCCCGTTGTTAGAAAGCATCGCAGCAGGAGTCCCTGAGGAGGTAGACTCGAATGGGTTCGTGCAAAAATCCATTCAAAGCTCAGCTGCCCTTCTCACTCCAGCGGAAGCACCAACAAGAGGAGAATCCCCTGCCTCAACCGCACGCTCCACAAGGAAGAAACCTGCCTCAAAGGCAGCCACAATTAGATATGGTGGTGTTTTGACAGCCATCATAGATGAAGCAATGAAGGATGCTGGAGTCAGGGAAGAGCAAGCTGCGCATCAAAGCCCATAGCATCAAAGCCCACCTCACCACGAAGAAGAAGAATCAAGTAAAAGAACGATAAGTGACAAGGGAGAACAGGAAGTGCCGCCTACACAAGCAAGCAAACCAGAAGGACAAAAGAAAGGGCACTGGAGACAGAAGGAAAGGAAAGAGAAATTAAGCAAAGAAGAACGAGCTGAAATCAAGAGGGCTCAAAGAGAGTCTAGGAGGACGGAGGAAGAAAGAAGGAGGAAAGAGAAGGAAGAGCTTGCAAAGATAAGAGAAGAATCAAAGAAGGCAGAAGAGGATAGGAAAAGAAGGGTGGAAGAAGAAGCTGAAGAGCAGAGACTGAAGGAGCTGGCCGAGTTGGCAGAGGCTACACGAAGATCTGTGGAAGAGACCCACGGGGGTGGAGAGCTCGAACCTGTGAGCCCCCATCATAAAGCTGAAGCTAGTTCAAGTGTGGAAGCAGCTCCAGTAGCTGTAGGCAAGGGCAAGTCCCTACTACATCCACTTCCTTCCTCTTTTGTGCCTGCAACGACTGAAACCACGACTGCAACCACCACACAACCGACACCTCCCCTTGACACGGCATAGCTAATGAACATGGTGCAAATGCTAGTGAGCAAAGTGGTCGAGATCGTGCCAGGAACCGGATTGAAAAGGCCTGCTGCCGCAGATGCAGAGTCATGGCAAGACCCTAAAAGACAAAGGCTGGAGGCATCAACCACCACACCCCATACTCCCATGCCTGCCGATACTGACTATGACGCATATGTGGCTGAGGTACTGGCACAATTGGACAAGGCGAAAGAAGAGAAGAAAGTGGCCTTGATGGAGCTAGAAAAAGAAAAAGAAACGTCAGCTGCACTTAGGCTAGAAGTTTCAAGGCAGGGAGCCGACCGACGAAGAGAAATAAAGGCCGTGTAGGACCAGCTAGTAGCAAAAACAAAGGAAGCCTAGGACAACGAAATCCGCCTTAGACAAAGGCTGGAAGACGAAGAGCAAAACCTGGTGGTAGAGCAAAGGAGCCTAAAGCTACTAGTGCAGCAATATGATGATCTACAGCAAAAGGTCGCTCAAGTGGAAATGCTAAAATAGGAGGTTCAGGAAGGCGAAGCCAGTATACCACAAGAACATACCACGGAGCTCCGGTTGTGGCAGGAGCTAGAAGAACAAAACATATTAATAAGTGAAATCGAGTTTCTGAAGTGTGAAGGGCCAGGAGTCTCAGCAGCAGAAGCAAAACGACTACAAGATGAATTGCAAAGATTACAAGATGCGCTAGAGACCTCCCATGAAGATGTAGAGGCCCTCATGGCCATGGCTTTCAATCAAAAAAGGCTATTCCTTGTGCTGAGATCCAAAGCCAAGAGCAACTGGTGCAGGAAAAATAAGAAGTACTGGTCGATGTGCACCAAAGGCTCAGCATTGTAGATCAAGCCAAAGGGATTGTTGAAGAGCTGCTGGCTCAGAAGTTAAGAGAAAGGAACCAGTTGTGGTTTTTAACAAATGAGCAGCAACAAGTAGTGACCACCCTGGTGAGCCAACTGGAGGAAGAGAAAAAAAGGATGGAGGAAAGAGCTATGGATTGGGAAAGGAACAATTTTGACAGGATGAGGGACTTGACCGAACGCTTGGCAGTGGCAGAATGCGAAAGAATGCTTGCAGAAGCCAAGGTTGAAGCTGCCGAAATAACTACTAAAACACAACGGCAGGCCTTCCTCAATACGGTACTCCATGTCACACAAGTTGAGGGCGATGATCCAGTAGAAAAGCTGAAAAGAAAGTTGGAGCTAACCACCCGAGCTCTAAGATATGGTCTTCAAGAGCGGGAGCTCCCAACGAGTACAGGGATTACTAAGGAGCAACAATTCCACTACTTACACTGTACGGGCCTTTCCACTACTGAGCTCAAGGAGCTAGGTTTTGAGGAGCATGAACAGCCACCACCACCACCGCCAGTCATCCCATCTGTGGTTGAGCGACATGTCGAAGAGGGTCCGGATTTCGAGCAAGGTGATGAAGAAGAGCAACAAAGAATGCCGAGTCCACCTCAACCCGATCTCCCACAGGAAGAACCTGCAGATGCCCATCTGCCTGAGTACATAGTTGCAGCAAGGAGAAGAAGACAAGAATTAGCTGAGGAGGCCCAACTCTGAGCACGCACAATTCCAAGACAACTTCCTGAAGAGCCCATGCCACTGAGAAATGATACACATCCTGTAGACTGGCCCCAGGAGTTGCTCATTTGGCGTCAGCGAGAGTTCCATAAAAGGCCATTTGAGCTTTCATTTGCTTTCCCACGCTCTCTGGACCGGGCCCTGCCTCTAGGAGTCTTAGCCAAGATCAAGGATTTGGCTAATGAACTTGCAAACAGGTGGATAGAAGAGAGGAGCATGATAATGACTAGGTGGCGACAAGAGCCACAAGATTACTGGGAAGATAAGGTCAATCTGGTTCCCAAAACCATCCAAGGCTATGAGGCACAACCGAAATGGCGGAGGAGGATTTGGGACACCAATTTTGATGCATGGACTGCCTTTTGCAATTCACTCCCCGAAGAGCGCAGTGATCCTATCTACATGCCCTACCCCCATAGGCATGGAGTGGACTATAATAGAGACTTGCATGGGGATTACGACTTCCCAAAAATATATAATGTAAATGCTAGGAGCCTCGAGAAATGCTTAGTATTTAGGTTAGAAGATATACTTCCTTCTATAAATTGTTTCCTTGTAGACTTCTCTTCCTGCCCAGATCCAGCATTTTTGACCACTTGTAATTACCTCCGACTTATCAAATTCCTGCTACTCCAAAAACCCATAGTAGAGGAAGCCCATCTCCCCCCACTCTTCTCTGATACCAACCTAGGAATAGATAGTAGAGCTATGACTAGGTTAATGATGCGGGCTACTCTCCTTCCTTCCTTTTGTCTAGAGCTCTTAGAAAATATGAGTGACATCCGCTTCACAAGGTGTAATCACCTTTTCTTGTCAACCACTCCTCTAAGAGCTAAGGCTGATATTAAAGAATACCTACAAAGTCACGCATTCTTATCTCAATGCCTGCGACCGCCCCGTGATTAAGTGGGTGTGATATGCCTTGACAATTGTACTCCCTCTCTCATTCTTTTAAAAAAACAAAACAAAAAAAAAACAAAAAAAACCAAAAAAAAAGAAAGAAAGAAAAAGCCACAAGGAAACAAAGACAAGGTGACTGGAGAGAAAGACAAGAGCAAAAATAGCAAAGCTGAAAGATGAATCTACTACTAAGTAGGTTAACAAGGAGAACACTTCACATGTGCTTGCAGTCTCCCTTCATTGTTATTGTGTACCACACTCACTGTATCTAGGGTTCTCCCTAGCCCCTTCCCCACTTCACACTTAGGGCACATCAAGGGCAGGACTTTCAGACCTGTCACCCTAAGTTTTGCACCGCACCTCTAACGACGCACGAACTGGGTCCTCAAGTGTGGGACATTACCAAGGGCTTGCCCAAGGTTAGACCCATCTCCCAGTTCCACTGGCACATGCACCATGCACTACACAGTGAGACAGACACACCCCCTAGGAAATGCACAACTTTTCTTGCAAGTTATGTTCGTGTTTCAAGAGCTGACTGCTTGGCTGAAGGAGATCATCCACTACATCCTCCAATGACAATGAATTTTTTCATGAGTCGGATATGACTCCATTACTACAACTTCAGGAGCTTCGCTGTGAAGGTTTAAATGGCACAACAGATTTCATGTTGCCACTCATCCGTCTACTGATGGCTGCCATGACTGAACCAAATCAAGCAGAAGGAAAACCCAGTGATGGATCTGCCATTGGCATAGATCTTGGAACCCCGAGACCCACGGACCACTTATTGCTCAAGTGTTTCGAACCAAGCGGCCATGGCTACCTCTCACATAGCCGACGCGCAATGCCTACCTTACGGGTGTAGTGAGCTTACCTTGATGCTCGATCGAGTACCCTCCTCTTTCTTGCACACCGGTAGCTCCACGATCCTTGAGGTAAGTTCAAGCAACCTCAATCCCTCTCCCATGAGCTTCATCCTCCATGGCCACGAGCGAGACAAGAGAAGAGAAGAGAGGAGGGGAAGATGAAGAGAGAAGATGGAGAGCTTCTTCTCCAAGATCCCTCACTCTCACACTATCATTCCCTCACTCCCTCACACTCTCTCAATCCCTCTCTCAAGCACAAGCAAGAAGGCAAGAAACAAGAGAAGAAGAAGAAGAAGCTTTGGCCACACACAAGAATGAGCTTCTCATTCACTTTTCAACTTTATATACATGCCCTACTTTTCATGGGCGGTCATCCCCTTTTTTACATGGCCGGCCATTAACCTAGGCCCATTTCTCATTTCCCACCATTCTTGTCTATCATATTCCCAACTAATGCATACAATTTGCACAAGAGTGAGCCTGGCGCTCTCTTACAAGGATTTGGGAGTGCTTTCACACTTAATGGTGCGCTTTTTACTCTTTTACTTTCCTTGGGCGACTCTAAGACTTCTTGAGGGTCGTGCCAGTGCTTTTAATTTTTTCAAGGTCTGGTTACCGATTAAGGCGCCTTTTTCTTCCTTTTGTCGTGCGCCTTTTGCTATTTCCTTTTTTCCATTTCCCACTCCTCTGTGCTGCGGTAAACATTACCCCCCTCCTAGCCAAGTGCCAGTCCCATGGCACTGTGGTGGGAAGTAGTGGGATAGATGATGTTGTTGCTAGGTGGAACTGGTGGGTAGATGACACTGATGCTTGTGAATGAGAAGTGATGGAGTTTGATGATGATGACCAGGAGAGATTCCGGCGTGCTTTAGGCTCCATGAAGATACTCGGCATCTTTCACACTGTTGTGGCGCCCCTTATGTAGCCGGTTGTCTTTTGAGTATCCGAAATGCTTGAAGCAATAAGTAATCCCTTATGAGGATGGTATTGGAGGGATTTATTCTAGAGAAACCCCCCGAACGTTGTTTGCCTTGAAAATCCATGGCCTTGGTTGAAGATCCTTGTCTTTGAGTAGAAGGTCTTCAGTTTTGAGTTGAAGGTCTTCAGGCTTGTGGAATCAATAAGCAATCCATAGATCTTGAGGCGTTGGACATTGATCATTGGACGGACACCGCCCAGCACTCCCATGGAATTTAACGAGATTTGTCACCTAGGGTTTCTCAAGTTCGCCTCGCAACGGAACGTTCGCAGTCGGAACCCATTGGAATCGACCTAAAATTTGGATTCCTAGTGGTCAAGGTCTCCTGATAGCATTCTATTGTAACGTGCCCATCCAAGCACGTTTTTAGAGGTCCATCGAGAGACAACTCTAAGCAATGTTTCTCGGCACCAACATGATGCAGAGACGCAAATACCGAGTATGACACTGCACTCAATACCTAAATCCTTGCACATCAATGCTTTTTGGGAAGGCACAGAAATGCATACTATCTTACCGGTCTTAGCTCTCGAAGATACCATAAGAAAGGGAATTGTAGACACGCAGGCAAGAGTTAGTGTGCTTAGCCACATAGTACTCCAGGCTTGGGTAACCCACCTATTGAGAATGCTAGGTTTAATGTTAGGCTAGCTAATAGAATGAAGGTAAGGCCATTCGGAGTGCTAAAGAACTAGCCCTTGAAGATCACACGAGTCCAATCCTCCATTGACTTTATAGCCATGAAGGGGATGGACTATGACATCCTGCTAGGCCGACCCTGGATGCGTAATGCACAGGTCATAGAGGACTAGGGTAATGGTCTAATCTTCTTAGGCAATAGAACAGAATTCTTGAGGGTAGAGATGGACACTTCGAAGACAACACCAGTCGATCTAGATGCCATCTTAGATGCCATACAGAAGGATGACACCTAGATTAGAAAATATTATGGGTCATTGACTAAGTATATCCCTTGTCCAAAAGATGAGAGAGATTGGATGCACATGCTAGCCATTATCGATTTGTCATTCTCGGATGGTGAGGAGTATGAGTAGGCTACTCAAGCATTCAGTAAGCCTAGAGCATCTGATAAACAACTAGCAGGCAACTCAATCATTCCAAAAGGCACAACTTAAACTTGATGTACAATTGGGCCTTAGTCACCAACGAAAAGGAGGAGCTATATCATGAATTAGGAGATGACAAGCAATTGGATGGAGATAGCTCTAACGACAAATACGAGGACTGTTGTTCCTTTAATGACTAAAGCGAAGGAGAGATGGATACCGTAGAATATGACACTAAAGGACGAGTGATAGAGCAGATACGAGAAGACTCCAAACCAAGAAAGAAGGATGTTTTTAGGATCGAGAAAGGAGTCATGGGCATGGATTGCAAATGGACATGGTTGGAGTACATAGGAGCGATAGATTACGAGCAAGAAAGCCTAGTCCAACCAAGTGTTGCACCATTATTCAGGACGGATTCACCCTCTAAGCTATGACCTCTATGAGAGACTCCCTCTTCCAACAAAGACGGAGAGTTCAATTCTAAGTAAGTAAGCTCATATGGTGATCCCAAAATACCTCAACCTCTTAAGACTAGACGCACCAAAGGAGGCCTACCCATTCACCTAAGGCGCCGAATATTAAAGGAGGAAAGGAGGAAGCAGCCCAAGGAACCACAGGCTAATGAGCAAAGAAAGCCACGAGACCTACCAAAGCGATTCAAAAAGTTCAAAAAAGGCGATAGGGTCATGATCTTGCTAGGAGCCAAACACCAAGGGTAAGCCAGTAAACCAATAGAAGGACCCACCAAGGTCAATGAGGTCAATTTAGCCAAGGAAGGAGAGACACCCCGACCTGTCTTTATAGCCGATGACTTGACTCACGAAGAGGAAGCAAGTCTCATTGCTATCTTGCGAGAGTATATAGACATGTTTTCTTGGTCCCTTGATGAGCTAAAAGAGGTAGATTCGAGTGTAGTGACTCACAACATACCCATGACACCCGATACAACACCGGTCAAGCAACGCGACCGTATCTAATGAATCTCAAGCATGCTCATGCAGTGAAAGAGAAAATTGATAAGCTGTTGAGAGTAGGATTCATTTATGAGATTGAGCACACAGATTGGGTCTCACCCATAATTGTGCTGAAAAAGAACGGAAAGATTAGAGTGTGCATCAACTATAAGAAGGTAAATGCTACCACGAAGAGAGACAATTATCCATTGCCATACACTGAGCACATGCATGACAGAGTGGTTGGTAAAGCAGCCTGCAGTTTCTTGGACGGCTTCTTAGGATTAATCATGTTAAAAAAGAACAGAAAGATTAAAGTGTGTGTCAACTACAAGAAGGTAAATGCTACCACGAAGAGAGACAATTATCCATTGCCATACACTGAGCACATGCTCCAGAGAGTGGCTGGTAAAGCAACCTATAGTTTCTTGGATGACTTCTTGGGATACAATCAGGTGCAAGTTCATCCTGATGATAGGCATAATATTGCATTCGCCACTAAGTGGGGTGTCTTTGCCTACATAGTCATGCCCTTTGGGTTGACTAATGCACTAGCTACCTTCCAATGGCTCATGTGTGTCATCTTCAAAGACATGCTTAGGAAGGAGTTAGAGGTTTTCGTAGATGATTTGTATGTCACTCTACATGGAAGGAACACTTAGATAAGCTCCGAGCGGTCTTTGAACGATGTCAGTTATATCATCTCTCACTGAACCCCTTGAAGTGCCAGTTCTAGGTAAAGCACAAATGCATCCTAGGGCATGTGGGATTGAAGAATAGCATTGCCACAGACTTCTCAAAAGTTAGGGTTATTGTTGATCTTCCACCACCATCCAATTACAAGGGAGTTCAATGCTTCCTAGGACACACGGCATACTGTCGGCACTTTGTGTTGAACTATGCATTGATTGCTAGACCTCTATACAAGTTGTTGATTATATTTGAGTGGACCAAGGAATACCAATGCACATATGAGGAATTAAAAAAGGCTCTAACCAGTGCACCAATTCTACGAGTCTCACAAGGGGAAGCAACATTACATGGCAGACCATATGTCTCGCATACCCATAGGAGAAGCCGTTGGACAGGGCATCCTAGACGAATTGCTAGATGCGTATCTATTTTACATGTCTAGCGAGAGAGATTTATTTAGAGCTAATTTGATGCCATATTGGGTAGACGACATAGTCCAAGTTCTTGAGTACAAACTCCCTGAATGACCTATCATGAAGGCCCGACTTAGGCAACTCATCCTTAAAATCAAACCCTATCAATTGATAGCATGCCAACTTTATAGATTGTTGGGGCAAGATGAGTTGATGTGTAGATGTGTGTGTGAGCATGAAATGCATGACATAATGGCGGAGGCACACGGCAGGATTGCAAGAGGACACTTCAGCGAAGATATGAAAGCCCACAAGGTGATGGAGTCTCAACTGTAGTGGCCTACTCTCTTTCAAGATGCAGCACAATTCATAAAACACCACGATGAGTGCCAATGAACCAAGGTCGTGATTCGCAATGATCAAATGGATCTAACCCCTATCATTGTAAGATAGCCTTTCGAGAAGTGGAGAATTGACTTCATTGAGCCGATTAGTCCTACGGTATAGTATTCACAAGCCAAATACATCATCATTGCCATGGATTATCTTACAAAGTGGGCTAAATCATGAGTAACTTGGAAGAACAATGCTAGGACCACTGCCAAGTTCTTATGGGAGCAGGTGATCTCACGATTTGACTGCCCCATCGAACTGGTTAGTGACCAAGACACGCACTTCATCAATGTCTACCTTTCTAATCATTCATTGAAATTCTTTGCCTTACTATCCTCAGGCCAATGGCCATGCTGAGTCTACTAATAAAATCTTAATGAACATCTCGACCAAAGTAATCTCTGCTTTGTGGCAGTGACTGGGATAACAAATTGATGGCAGCCTTGTGGGCCTACCGCATAGCCTATAAAATGGATGTAGGATAGACTCCCTTTAGGTTGACCTATGGGACTGAAGCAATTCTACCCATAGAGTTATTCAATCCTAGCCTAAAAATCACTCTTCAAGAGAGATGGGATTGAAAGGAAGTATGGACATAGTGCCTAATTGAGCTAGAACACCTATCAAAAACTCAACTTCTAGCCACCCACGCATTGATATGTGAGAAGGCAAGACTCAAAAGTTAGTTTGACAAGCATGTCAAGTAGCGAGATTTTGAACAGGGAGACTTAGTACTCTTGTACTCAGTCAAGGGTCATAAACACAACATGAAGTTTAGAGGGCTAGGGCCTTTCAGAGTCCATGCCATCAGCGGAACCAGTAATGTGGAACTTGAAACCCTAGAGGGAGAGGGCATAGGCTTCTTCAATGGCAGTTGCATCAAGAAGTACTACCCTCACGCACACCCATTACACAAGCCTCCAATGCTAGAGTCCCCTATCAACATACAAGTGGCCACAATTATGAAGATTGAAGATTAGGATGAGGAAGCAGTAGAACCAGCTTACCTAAGCATAATGGTCACAACCACACCCTCAATGCACAAATCAATGAGGGAGCTGACTTTAATGTCCTAACTCATGATCATTGGACCCAAATTGGCAAACCATAATTAAAGCCCACTAATGCTAAACTTAGCCCATTTGGGAGCCGATCATATGCACTTTTGGAAAATTGTAAAGTAGTAATCTCTATTGAGTCTGAGAGCATACCAATGATCTTCTATGTGTTGCCAAACACTAAAGATGTAGGTACGGAATTGCCATTAGGATGAAAATTCAAAGAGCAAGCTCAATGCAATGTTGACTGCGAGTCCCATCATATTCACCTTCCCACAGGTAACATACATATAGTCACTTCTTTCAACAAGGGATGTGCGACTCCTTCAAAGTCCGCAAAGCCACTAGTAGAGAAACCCACTATCAAGTCTAAGGAGAGGGGTTGTGACCTGTCACAACCTGCCAAACCTGAAGATAAGCAAAACATTGAAGCCAAAGCTAAGGTCTATGAACCAAAGCCTCAATGGATACCTAAATGTCAAGGCCTTCCACCTAGGAGTAGACTCCCATGACCCCGCAAGGCTAAGAGCCCACACATTAGGGAAGTTTTGAGGTCTCGAAAATGCCATGTAAGAGATCCTAGAGAGAGAAAACAATTTAAGAAATAAAATCATTTTGTAGAATTTTTAAAAGGTTTGTATTTTGGTAAGTTAAAATATCAAAATTCGTTAATAAGTCATTGTCGTGATATTCTCATGGTCACATCAAACCTAGAAATCTAGGTTGCCATAAAGTTGGCAAAGGTTGTCATAATGAAG
Source organism: Lygodium microphyllum (assembly GCF_053477565.2). Lineage (NCBI taxonomy): Eukaryota > Viridiplantae > Streptophyta > Polypodiopsida > Schizaeales > Lygodiaceae > Lygodium > Lygodium microphyllum. The sequence goes on along the minus strand of NW_028229562.1, from coordinate 282,989 downwards.
ATCTTACCTCTCCTCATTAAAGTGAAAACTAATATTGCCTCCCTCCATCGTTTCTCTCTTCTTTTTTTCTCCTCCTTAGTAGTCTCTTCTTTGTTTTCGTTCTTGCTTCTAATCATATCCTTAGCTATGGATCAATCACCCAATGATCTGTGTAACTCAGCTATGGATCAATCATCCAATGATCTCTGTAGCTCTCATAAAAGACCTCTCTATCATCTTCATATTGAGTTGGATAGTGAGTATGAACCAATAAGAAAGAGAACAAAATCTATCACGATTACAAAGTCTATGAAACATATACTGAGGTTTGAAGGAAAGAAGAATATTGATCTTTGGTTAGATGAAAAGCTATATCCCAAATATCCTAGTAGAAATAGCACTCCTCCCTTCTATAATAGCTCATCATTAATGAGGTTTATTGGTGATGGCTACAATGGATTTTTAAGTTATACACTTAACCTTGTTGCAAAAAAGGATATCTTTGGACTAGAGAATCATCTTTTGATGAAACACAATATAGAGTTGTTGCAGAAGCTAGAGGATTGTCAACAAAAAAGTCATTCATTGGAAAAGCGTATCAAAGCTTATCAATGAAAGCAAACTTTATTAGACCTTCGAAATCGACAAAGAGCTCTTAAAAATATTGAGAATCTCAAACAAGGAGGAGGAGGCTGTGGTAAAAGAATCCAAGCAGCAAGGTATATTTTTTTTCACTTTGAAAATCTTAAATATGGCTTTATTTAAATTACTTGTATTGATTTGTGATGTTAATTTTGCTTAGATCTCTTCTACAACCAAATGCAAGTGAAAGAGATCCTTTAAAAGTAGCTCAGTTTTATTATCATCTTCTTCCTTCAGTAGTTTTAAAGGATATTTTGGAGAAGAAGAAATTCAAAAAGACAAAGAAACAATGCTTGGAGTCATTTGTAAAGGATCATTATTTGGATTCTGAGTTAGTACAGAAGACACTGGATAGTATTGGTATCAGTCGAGATGCTTATATGCAACTTTTCCACCTTTTACAATCAAATATGAAGCAAGGACAGGTACGCAATTGCATACTTCCGAAGCCATTTGTGGTTAGGACTATCAGACAGAGAGTTAATAACAAAGTGATGGGGATTCTAGGTGAGCCTTTTCATATCAAGGCTACTTTCAAGGGCAAGTAAAAGGAGGTTACATTCAATGAATTTAACAATATTTTCCTTGACTTGCCCACCCTACAATGCTTAATGATCAAATTTTATGACTTGTCAGTAGTAGCAGAGGTATAAGGAGTGGCTAGATTTGTGATTAAACTTGATGAAAGTGAGATTCTAAAATGTAAAAAATTGGAGAGAATCTCTATCCCCTTAATGAATAGAGCACTTTCATCAGGTCATTGCAATCACTCAACATCATTTAGTGTTCAATCTGAATATAACATCTGGTGGCTAGGAGCATTTGAGGTAGATACTGAGAATTTTGATATATTATATTGGGTTTTTCATCAAACATCAATACCTAATGTTATTCAAAGGCAACAAGCAGGAGAAGAGCTATTTGTTGAAGGATTTGGGAACTACAGGATTGAGTGGCACATAGCTGGTGACCTAAAGACACTCAAATGTATGTATAACGTATCAAAGGGAGCCAAGTCGAGATCTCCTTGCTTATACTACATGTCGCCAACGCAGAGTTAAACTCAAGAAATTGGAATAGAGCTCCCTCTAGGCACAATAAGGATCCACAGTTTAAACCAGTCTTGGGCATTCCTTTAGAGAATGCCCATATTTGTACACTTCATGTACTTTGTAGGATAATTGAAAAGCTTGTTCATCTCTATATAGGATTTACATGGAAGCTGAAGCCATTATCAACTAGAACAAATGCTATAACAAAGGTTAAAAAAGTTCTCTTTGCAATTGGTTTGCATGGTGGCAATGTTGTTATTGAACTAGATCTTCAGAAGCCTAAGGATGGTAATTGTGTCCCAAAAAAACCATCTATTGGTGGAGTGAAGGCTAGAAGGTTTCTAGGCTTTCATGGGAGACTTAGCAAGATAAACTTGAGAAATGATGGCTCAACTATTAAATTTAATCAATGGAAATCCCTACATGATGCAGTTAAGGATCACACTGATAATGGACAAGCTCAGAATAGAAAAGCTAAAGTTTGGAAAACAGTAGACAAAGTGTTTTTTTATTGTGATAAGACTGAATGGAATGATGATGATCTCAAAGACTTTAAAAACCAATTGAACCTTTTCAAAAAGGCGATGACAGAAGCTTGGGGTGATCAACACTTTACTCACTATATGGTAAGAAGTTTGTATATGTCTGTTTCTTCATTGTCGAACTCATATAATGTTTTTAAATAACTTTGTTTATTTGTTGACTATGTAGCATATTTTATACAACCATGCTCCATACCTTATTAAACAATATGGATCTCTATCTATCTGGTCAACCCAAGGTATGGGAAAATCGCATTATCAAGCAAGAACAAAATATTTCAGACACACAAGACATGGAGGTGGAAGACACAAAGCCAACAGTTTATTAGAGGTCTTTCAATGGTTCTATCGACAAATCTGGCATAAATTCAAGCTTAAAGATACAACCACATCAATAAATACATCATCTTTAGCAAGGACTATACAAATTGTAACCCAAAGAAGAAAAGATAGATATTTAAATTCTTGCGCAAAGCAAAGATTTACAGAATGGTTACAAACCAAACAAAGAGTTAGGAAAATATGGGTTTCAAGAAACCCTTGATCTTTGGCATCTTCTAGTCTGATTGTATTGCAGAAGAGTCCTTAGTTTTAGGCACCTCAACAGGGCCTCCAGAGGAGTCCTTAGTTTCAAGCACCTCAACAAGGCCTTCAGAGGAGTCATTGGTTTCAGGTAACTCGACAGGGCCTCTAGAGGAATCTTTTGTTTCATCCCACTCAATAAGACCTCTATTTCAAAAACTCATGTTTCCGATAGCCTGGAAGAAGCTTCAAATTCTTACTATCTCCTACATAAGAGAGCAAATAGGAGCCAAGAACTCCAAAATATCTAGCTCTAGATCCACTGTATCCAGGCATGAAGCCAAAAACTCTTATGGCTTCTTCCTTCTCCACTAAAATGATCTTGTCCAAACCTCTGCTAAAAACTTGAGATCCAATTACCTTTGAGATAGCTTTCAAAGCCATCATTGGTAGACTTGGAGAGCTTGACAATCTACTATGATATATTACAATTGTTTGATTGTTTAAGTTTCCAATATAATGGCCAAGGCTTTGATTTTTCCCAAGCTTCATTGGCCTATAGCCCTTGGCCCTTCCAAGAAAGATGTCCAGATCTTCAATCTCAATCTACACAACAAACCAGAACAGTATAAGATATAAGATATTTATCTATAATGCATAATAAAGTCTAACATAAACTCAATGGGTAACTTCGAATTATATTTCATACCTTAGGATGTTCGTCTTCTTCGAGAAGACTATCATCATAAAGTTAAACTCTTGGGTTTCTCATTTGATGGAGACTTCAATCTCTCTTCATACCCTATATCATCAATACAAAGTTTCTTTTGGACCTGCAAGAACTCTTCTTCTGTAGGTAGCCCCTCCTTTTCATATTCTACGATCTGATTAGTACATGTATGTAAGGCTATAGAGCTATCTTGGAAATTCTCTCCCTCAACATCAAGACTTGCTAGTGGTTCTTGTTCATAAGCTATAAAATTCATGTCATTTTGGCCCCAACCTGTAAGGATTACTAAGCAATAATCTTCTCTAAGATCAAAAAGATGTTGAATATCATTTAGCAACACATATCTCTTCTTGTTGATAAGATAAGTGGGAAATGTTGGAACACATGCAAGAGGACCTTCTTCATCAACTTGTGCACTTGGCTCGATCTCCTTTTCTTCCACCATTGTGATATTGTCACTCTTAAACAAACCTACATCAAAACCTTGGACAAGTTGATTCTCAATATCTTCTTGGAACATCACCTCCTTCTCTTCGACCTCCTTATCCATACTTGCAATATCCTCTAGCTTTCTCTGTTGGGCTATATCTAGAGAAGAATTTTCCATGTACTGAAGATACACAATAAATCCAACATCCTTGTGGATCAGAAGGCATTGATGTTGATCCCTGTGGAAAGGGCAACATGTTTCTCTCTTCCTAAATTCCTTATCAATGAGGTTGAACCTGCCTAGCAAAGTTGATCTAGCTGTACTAGTGGCTCCCATGACATCACTATAATGAACAAATCCATTGACTTCTAAATCTTGCACATGTCTATCATAAAAATATCTGTACTCCTTAAGTTTATCTTCAAGATCCTCCAATAACTCTTTCAAATCGAAAGGAACATTGAAAATTTCCCTAATATAGCTAAACTTGGAAGAATTTCCAGTTGTGTATAAGAAATCAAAGAGCCTATCATCAGAAGTCTCCATTAGCTCCTCCTCATCCATTCCTTCCAAAGATAGCTTTCTCTTTGCCATCTTGACCAACAAAAGATTTATCCCTGCAAACAAATCAGAATGGCAACAATGTCCAATCAAACGCGATAGAACCATGGAAAGAGGCCTCAAATGCAAACAAATCGTGTTTCACAAGACAAAAGATCGAAAAAGAAGAAAAAATTTTATGTGACCAGTGAAACGCGAAAACAGGTGTCCAGAGGCCAAAGCCAGTGAAGAACTCGTGTTTCACCGAACACTACTTGAAAACAAGCGTTATTTCAACATGTAACCGATGAAACGCGATAGTTAGGAAGACATCACTAACTAGAGACATTATTTCGAGTTTCATCAATCAATAGATTCATAACACCAAGAGAAACATGAACTATGAATTAATTCTATTAAAACACAGAAATTTGTGATAAAATCCTTTCTGGAAGTGCCATGCTCCTTTTGAAAGACACAAAACACATGACATCTGTGATTTTTCAAGTGTTGTTAAAAATTCTTTCTATATTAATCAATGAAATTTTGTTCAGATACTTGTAATAACAAAATTTTGTTACCTATCAGAAATTGTTGAAGTGCTCTTCAAACAGGAAGCAAGGATCTTGAAGACAAATTGAAGCAATATTTCAGGAGAAAGAAAGACAATATCGGAGAAGATGATTTCAAAAAGCTTTTATATTAATATTGTGTGTTTAGAGTTTGATCAATTGTCAAACGTGTGTTGATAGTTTCAACAAAAAAGTTAACGTAATGATGGCAAAATAAAGGCGACCGCAAATTTCGAGGAAATTTCCAATATTTCTGCATGCATGAAAGGAGACTCCATTTTTTCGAGGATAACAATATCTCAGAATACGTACGCACGTATTCCACTTAACACACCTCCAATTAATGCATGTACCATCAAATTTTAGAAAAGTCCCCCAATAAAGGGAAACAATGGCCAAATTTGTTCACATTTCTCAACGGACTTCGTAAAAGACAAAGCAACCCGAAAGAATCATCCAGAATTGCGAGAAAATTGTCGCGTGAAGTCATCCACACCTGGTAAGTATTCCATTTCATGTCTAACAATACTATTTGTTTGCAATTTTTACCATACTAATTCTAAAATTGAAAGATGCATAGCAAATTTCATGACAAAACTAGCCTGATGTTATAAAAATAGTTTAATGTCACTTTGAAACTTATTTTTATTACACAAACACAACATTGTCAAGTGAAACGCGATAAGAAGCTTCAGGTCATAGTCATGCAGCACATTTTCACGTTTCAGCGAGAGTTTTTTTAAAAATTGGCTTTGATTCGCGCTTCAAAATCCATGTCTGTAAAGTAAGCGGATACCAATGTGAAAAAGTATCTTTCTTTTCATGTCTTATGACATTGCTTCTAGGGTTTTGATAGTATGGAGCTTATAGGTAGTTGTCACTTTTATACTTGTTTTTTTTGTACCAGCATAACATTGTCGTGTGAAACACGATCAGGGTCTTCGAGCTATGGTTGTGAAGAACGTGTTCGCATTTCACCAAGCTTATTCACAAAATTGGTTTTAAATGGACTTTTTCCAGCAAAGCGTGAGACAAGATATGGTTTTCTGTACTTTTTCTTTTACTCGCGTTTGAAAAGTTCATGTCTATGATATAACCTGGTGGTAGTATAAAGAATTATCTTTCCCTTGATGTTTTATAGCATTGCTTCTATGGCTTTAATGGTGTAGAGATTGTAGGTAATTATTATGGTATTCATTAGGTTAATGTTTTGTTTTCCTTAGTTTTGTTGATTGTTTTGCTATTTATGTGTTATCTGGTGAAACACGAAAATAACATGCTGCAAGGAGGTCTCTCTTCTCAAACTCCCGTTTCACTGGACAAGAAGTAATATGTCTTTTTTTGGCAGATGGCTAGGACTAAATCAACCGCAAGGAAGGAGAAGATTGATCCTAGGGGTTTAGCATCAAAGATTCATCAATCTTCAAAGCCTCAAAAGCACTCTAGAAAGTCAAAGCCAAAGAGAAAGTTTTCTCAAAATGTCAGGTGCCTAAGGGAGATTAGGAAGGCCATAAAGGCTCTAAACAATGCAATTCCAAAGCTGCCTTTTCAAAGGCTTGTCAGGGAGATTTGTGACAAATATAGTTTGGATAGTTTCAAATGGACAAGAACAACCCTTAATTGTATACAAGAAGCCACAGAGGATTTTTTAGTTGAGTTTTTTCAAGATTCCTATATTTGTGCTGCTCATGCTCATAGGCTCACACTCATGGGCAAGGACATGGTAATTCTTAGGGACTAAGATATAGATTTTCAAAGGTCCTTGAGCTAGTTCCCCTCACTGATGAGAAGACATTTAATATCCTTAATGTGCCCCCAACTAGGAGAAAGAAAGATGATTCTAGTCCCAAGGTTGAGGATGTCACCCATGAGAGGGATACAAGGCAACATGAAAAAGAGGAGAAAGCTAAAGAGGAACATCTAGATAAATGGAGAGAGTATAGGAGGCAAAGGGCTGAAGAAAGGGAAGCAAAGCAACTAGAGCCCTTTGAAAATGAGTTGGCCACCCTTCTTGAAGCAGCTAATCCAGAAGAATTCAATGTGTTTTATTTCTTACCTGGTGACTTAGGCAAAAGAGCTGAGTTTATCTCCTTAATGCTGCCTGTGTTCAGATTCTTAAGGATAAAAGAAGAGAAATAAATGACAGTATTATTCTTACTAGCCTAAGGTATATCCACCCATAATTACTTCTACTTTTTGATATTTTTTTAACAATAAGATTTTTCTTGTTTATACTCACTATTTCTATGCCTTTTCTAGGTGTGTAATTCATGAGTTTCCTTTGAATATGCAACAAAAAATTGAGGTTCTTGATCCATCTATCTCACACTTTATGAGGAACAAGCTTGATACAAGTTTTGTTGAGCAGTGGTTCAATCTGATTGACTTCGATACTTTGGAGCTCCTTATAATTCCATATAATGAAAAGTAAGTGATTTAATATTATATTAGAGTTTTTGAGATTTTATCCTACTAATTTGTTGAGATGTGATTGCTTTCAATTCTCATTGGAGCTTAATTGCAATAGACTGTGTGGATAAGCAATGTTTTTTAATCAACTCTATGAAAGGAAGCCATGGAAATGCTAAATTGTAAGTTATATTATCCAAGGGCTCCTTGATATTTCAATTCTTTTTTTTTGTAAGTACTCTAAATTTCAATATATTTTATATATAGAGGTGCAAAAAGATTAATTGAAGAGCTAGAGAAAAGGCCCCCTATGCCGTCTGATTTGCTTGCAACAATGCAATATAGACAAGTTGCGGTAAGTTATTGATTAAAATAATTGAAACATAAGTTTATTCTATGAACTACCATCCGTAAATTTCATAGTTTTACTTTGTATTGGTGGTTGCAGTGTCCTCATCAGGATGATAGCCATTCTTGTGGTTGGAGGGTGATTGCAAATGCTAGAAGAATTGTTAACTTTGTTTATCTTAATGATGATAAACATGTAAAGGTAATATGAAAGATGCTAAACTTTAAGATAGATATTCATTGCAAATAGTCCATTGATGAGAAAAATATAGTCTATTGTAAGAACAATAATGAACTAAAACTCTTTTTCCTATAAATGTGTGACAGTTTTCGAAGGATTGCTATACATCTGAGCATGTTTGGTACGTCAGAGCAAAGCTCTTGAAGTATATAATGGTCAATTGTATACAACCAACAACAGAGATTGGTGAGGATTTACACGATGAAGGAGATGCGGTGCTTATAACCACGAAAGGTGAAGCCACAACTTCAACACCTTTACCCACACCTTCTACACCCAAGGCATCAAAGAAAGGCAAAAGGACTCCTAGAAATGATAGTTCTCAAAAAAAGAAATAGCTTTGCCATATCGCCTTGTAAGCCTTCATATATAGAAATTTGCCCTTCAGCCCTTGTATATCTCATAGAGATGGCAGATAAACATCTGCTATAAAATTTGTACATATATTTTATATTGACAGTAAAGATATATTTTCTTGAATGTCGCAGTGTATATTCTTTTCTCTCCTTTTCAATATCTGCAAAAAATAAATTACAAATGTTTGTTAGTTAAGAAGTGAGATCTTGATATACATCTAAGTAGATATAATATGATGTGAAAACTTACTCGTTTCTTGTCAAGTTGGAATACAAAGGAGCATGGTAGTTCAATGTCTTCATTTTGTAAATCCATCCTCACTTGAGGTAGCGTACATGATTTTCTAATCTTTAAGATTGCAATAATATCCTCGTTGAACCAAATATCAAGATCCACTATAGGATCTTTGTTGAAATCATCAAGATTCTTGTCTAAAGCAACTAGACTACTACCAACAAAATGCCATCGACTATAGTAAAAGCTAAGGATAAATTTTGAGTAGCAATCATATATTTACAAGCTATAGAGTCTTGATGTATCTTACATATAATTTTTCCTTCTGTCCTTGTATCCCATCCTTCATTAACAAATTGTATGACATGATCATATGTTAGTCTCTTCACTGAAAGCATGGTTTTTGTTCTTCTTATCTCCATATTAGAGAAGAAATCAATAAATATATTAATAGGCATAAACAAAGCAACTTTGCTTAGTCTACTTGAGATATTAGATTTTAATGTTTTCTGGATCTCAAAAAATATCTTACATCTATAGCCCTCACTAGTAGCTGGACTTGGCAAAGGCCACTCAAAGCTTGAAATTTTTGGCAAAGGAAGGAGGTTTATTGATCCCCATTGGCAACGCCACATAGGAATAACATAAGAATGGTCATAAAAAAATATTCCATTCTCTACAAGCTCTGTCTTCTTTCTGCCTCTATACATTTTTTCTCCAATTGAACCATGTATAACATCAATAACATCAACAATAGACTCCACTGGTTGCCATTCCTCAATATTAGAGGGATAGACATCTACAAGACAAATAAATATTATAATGAAAAAACCTAAACCATGTTTAAGAAAGGAAAAACTTTAAGAATCAAATTATTACAATTTGGTCTATGCATTGGAAGCTTTGAAGATCCAGGTTCCAAACACATCTCTCTATGCATAAACACATGTTACACTAGTACCTCTTTGATGCTATTCTTGTTTGCTCCAAGCTTAAAATCTCATATTCTGCCCTTCCAAGCAGAGATAAACGAGCTCTCATGTCTTTGCCTTTTTCCACATTTTGCTTGTTGCATGGTGATCCAACTACCTTTGCTAATGATAGTAGGAATCCATCTTCCATCAGTTTGGAATGAGTTAAACACTGATATGGATGTGATTTGGGAGCTTGGATGCCTTGTTGAAGGTCGAATTTCTGTATCCATGGTAGAAGAGAGAGAGAGAGAGAGAGAGGACTAGGCTACCACAACGGAGGGAAAAACAATAGAGGAATAAAAGAAAGGAGGGAAAAAATTGAGTGCCATGCTTTTCAGATTACATTAGTCATTATCATTAATCTAGATATATCATTAAATAAAAGTAGCCGAGACTATATGCCATTAATGCAAAAGATGTCATAATCACAAATATAAGAGACTAAAAATAGATAATAAAAATATAAATTCGTAATATTATTATATTTATATATTTTTGTAAAATGATTTTTTATTTTTTTTTAAATAGAAGTTCCGTTACGAAGGTTTTGCTCCTATTGGTCTAGAGCACTCTCTCTCCACATCCTAAAAGGCATTTTCGAGACCTCAAAACTCCCCTAATGCTCGAAACCTAGAAGGCCGAGACAAAACTATCGACATCGACAAACGGTAGCTGCGATGGGTCTCCAAGACCTTATTGCAAGCTCAAGGCTATTACAAGGATAATACATGGATATGGGTACCTAAAGCCAAGATGGCCAAGGCACTACCCAAACATCGCCCTCAAGCTACCACCCAAAGCATCAAGACAAATGAGGCACACATGCCATAAGAGACTTAGGCTGCGAAACCCATAGAACCTCAAAAGCCTAGGCCAGCAGATCCTAAATTGAGTTATCGAAAAAAACTATAGCAGCCCGCTACTTATAAGTTGCCTCAACCTAATCCCATGTGTGCCCTTAAGGCCTCAAAAGCATCTACTAGCATGACACCCACAACTCCAACCAAGCCTGATGAGAACAAGAGGCCAAGCCACAACCTTAGGAGCAACCCAAGCTGCAACAATCACTTGCAGAACTATCTAGTTCGGTCAAACCCCAAACATTGATTGGCCTTAGATGCTCTTATGACCAAAGATCAATTCTAACCTTGGCCATAGACTTAGCGGATAATACGGGGGATGACTTGGTTGAGCCTATAGTGATAGAAGTGTATACACTCCCTTGTTCCTGGGAAGAATTGGAATTTGTATTCGTTAAGGCTTCCGAAGCAGCTAAGAAGCTAATTGCCACTGAGTTCTCTAGAGAACACACACAAAAGCAACGCCTCATTACGTTCTATGACAAGAGCACTGTCCTTGCCACAGACCAAGAAATCGATGAGTTAAAACAACTCGTTGACTTCAACTCCTCTTTCTTGAGGAAATGGTATGCTCTCCGACTTCAATGGGGGCTAGAGTACTACCAAATCATGACTAACGCTAAGCAACAACATGCCATCAAAACCTCAGAGTATGACCCCACTTATGTAGCTCCAATCTCCTATAGGGTGTTGACTACCATTCGTAACCGACCCTTAGAAGAGCACCTCCTAACCCACCTATATTTAGATCGAATTCTAACTGAGGTGGAGTTACACATTGCTAGTCAAGTAGACTCCGATGACTTCCTCATGGATGTTCTCACTTATATCACTCAAGTAGGCATTAGTCCTTTCAACATGGACCACTATGCTGATCTAGAATACAACTCGAATTTCGATGCTTGGCTCATGCGGAAGTAAACACCAAAAACACACGCTTGCCCTTGACCTCTCAACCTCTTATCTTAGGAAGGATTCTTCTCATTCCCAAGGGGGGAGGGGGTAAGGTGAAGTAAGGTAAAATCAATTGGTGAAATCAAACATGTAAGGGAAATGAAACATGCAAGGAAAAATTCAAAGTCTCAATCAAAGTCCAAAATAGATGAAGATTAACTTGTGATTGAGGAAAAGTGTCATAAAATTTTGGAAATGAATAGAACTAATCCTCAAAGGAAAATTATCTTTTTGTGCTTTAGCATGTTCTTCTTTCCATAAAAGCATGATCAATGCTTGCTTATCTTCTAGCAAGAAAGTGTGTTAAGAACGCTAATGATGAACCATGGTTTCATGATAGGAGTTGAAGATGGCAACACAATAGGATCTTGCCCACTGTCTTCCATTAACAGACAAGGAAAGAGGGAAGTATGGCCTTTCCCTCAAAAATCGCACCTATAACCAGCTCAAGTTCCAAAGTATCCACCATAGTATCTAAGCAAGAGGCTGCCAAAAGGGTTGTTGAGCAATGCAACCTAGTCAAGTACCTCGAGAAATTTAAACAGAAGCTCGACCACACCAAATGTGTGGAATTTTCGAGGACCTACAAGCTTGACATGGAATGTGGGATGATGACTGTGCGGAGGGGAGAAGGAGCTAAGCAAGTGCAGATTCATCTCAGTGAGGCCTTGATGGAGAAGGCGTTGGGTCTAGAATATCCAAGGTGGAAAGGAGACAGAAGCAGGACGTTTATGCCATATTGAACATGAAGAAGGAGCAAGTCTTGATAAATGATGGCATAAGCATTCAAGACATCCCCGACCTAGAAATCAGAATGCAAGCAAAAGTCGTGTATTCCCTCTTCTTCAGCCATAGATACAACTCCCTCATGCACAGAATCAATGTGCCCATGCTGGAGAGCTTGGCAGCTCACTCGTTGGATGAAATAGACTGGAATGACTATGTGCAGAAAACCATCGATCAATTTGCTAAGGCGCTAGCCCTGGGAAGCAAGCCGGCTGGTGGAGAATCCCTAGCATCAAAGGGAGCTGTGTGAAAGAAAATGTTGTCCTCCAAAGCCTCATTCATCAAGTATGGGGGAACTTTGACTGCTCTCATCCAAGAAGTAATAAAAAGGAGACGCATGATGGAGAGGAAGGAGTTGATGAAACACCTCAAAGGTCACCTCCCCATCATGAATGAGAGCAGTCAAGCGAGAGAATAGTTAGTGAGGAGGAGGGAGAACTAGAAGCCCAGTCCAGCAAAAGAAAACCAAAAATGCCCAAGAAAAAGACCACACTTGAGAAGAAGGAAGAAGAAAGGAAGAAAAAGGTGAAGGCAACCCTATCACGAATAGAAACAACCACAAAACCAAAGTAGAAGCATGCAAACTCTATGCACATGGCTGAGCCATTAATCTCAAAACAAGAAAGAATCACAAATCTTGCACTTAATAACAAATAGAATCATCATCTTCATCTTCATCCTCCATAACTTCAGTTCTACAAGAGAAAAGGGGAAAGGGAAAAGAGGAGAACTTTTGCAGAGAAGAGAGAGGAGAGAAAAAGATTGGCACCATCCAAAAGGAGAGTGTGCATCTTGGAAGAAAGGAGAGAAAGAGGCACATAATCAACCGTGCACTCCACCCCATCTTTTCCCCAAAAGACACACAACCCTTCATATTTCTTTATTTTTTAAATTTTTTTTTGATACATTTGTATTTGTAAGGCTTTAGCCTTTACTTTTCAATTCTTTCTAACCTTTTAGAAGTGCATGCACGTACACTTTTGTGTATATTAATGATGAATGTGGATGTGGCCCCCTCATATGTGAGGGTGTATTTTAGTGATTTTGGAACAAAACGAATATTATTTCCTTTGCAAAAACTAGAAATGTGATGCATGCATAGGCATCTTTGTGACTTGTTTTTATGCTTCTTTGGTGTCATCAAAAGGAGAAGGCAGACTTGCAAAAAGCTAAGAAAGAGTAGAAGAAAGAGGCGGAGGAAAGGAAGAAGAAAGAGAAAGAAGAGTGTGAGAGATTGGAAGAAGAATCGAAAAGAGCCAAAGAGGAGAGTAAAACAAAGGCTGCTAAAAAGGAGGAGAAATTGAAGAGAAAGGAAGAGGAGGACGTCGCACTAACTACACACTTGTCCATCAAACAGCAAGGCAAGCAAGATGAGCTGGGTGCCTTGAGCCCGCGAAGAGATAAAGGCACGAGCTCAAGTGCACATGTACCAAAAATTACACCACCTGAAATGATTGAGGGCAAGGGCAAGGCCCTTATCGACCCCATCCCACCCCTCTTGATATCCACCACCGCAACAGCAACACCTACTCAAGGCACCCCAACCACTGTAGATGCTAGCAATCTCATGGCCTAGTTGCAGTACTTTGTCAACAAGGAACTAACACACGGGAAGAGTGTGGAAACCACAACTGTTGGGAAAAAGAGACCAACAGTAAGCAAACACTGAGCCAAGAGAGGATCCAAAATGACAGAAAGTGGAAACCTCTACGACTCCCATCCCTATAACAATGACGCCATATGCTGACTACGATGAGTATGTCAAAGAGCTGCTCTCACAATTAGAGAAAGCTGAGGAGAAGAAAATAGCAGTGGCTGAGTTGGAAAAGCTGAGAAGGAGTCAGTGGCTGTCTTCCAGCTGGAGAAGACCAGACAGGTGGCCATGTGCCAAAAGGAAATATATGAGCTGAGAGAAGAGCTCAGAGCAAAGGAATGAGAAGACACACGGTGGGAGGTAAGGCTGGCCAAAGAAAAAGAAAGCTTCATGAGGATGCAGCAAAATGCTACGGAGTTGGGAGAGTTATGTAAAGAACTACAGGCAAAAATGGCAAATCTCAAGGTTGCCACAGCAACATTGTAAACATAAAGACAAGAGCAAACCCTCATATTACTCACAGAAATAAATAACTTGAAACAAGAAGCAGGCTCAGAGCAAGAGGAGCAACAAAGATTGAAAAGAGAGATTGAAGATCAAGAGAAGAGGCTAATGGTACTAGATTGAAGGCAAGGGGAAAGCCTTGAGGAAATGAAGAAGGGAGATGTAGGCTGGGCAAACCACAACAAGAGAAGAGTCAAAACCTTGGCGTGTTGTCTAGCTTAGGTAGAAAGAGATAAAGTGCTAGCTGAGAGCAAAGTAGAGGCTGCCCAAGTGGGCTTTGAAACCCAGCAATGTGCCTCCTCAACACCTTTCTAGATGTGAAAAAGCTAGGGATTGCACGCATGGCCCTATGAGCAGGCCTACAGATGCCAGCGCAACCCGTGGGAGTCAACTTAACCCTTGAAGAGCAACAAAGATATCTACTACAAGTAGGCTTGACACCATAGGAAATAGATGCACTAGGGTTTGCAGAGGGAGCAACATAGGGATACCAGCAAGGAGAAGGGGCTGGACCAAGCTTTGAGTTGGGACCTCAAGAAGAAGAACTAGTCCCACAACCTCCTTCCCCACCACGGCTAGAAGATCAGCAAAGCAGACACCTCCATAGAAAGAAAGGTTGCACTTAGAGAAAAGAGGAAGCAAATGGTGGAGGAAGTATGGAGGAGACTAAGTGCTAAACCGGTTGTAGGGCCATCTGCACCTATCCCACCAAGCTAGGACGACTTCCCAACAAGCTTCTACATTGACTTGATAATCTGAGAACAACAAGAAACTGCTAGAAACCCCTTTGATCTTAGTTTCCAATTCCCTGCCAACTTGCGCAGAGTTCTACCAATCAAAGTGGTGGAAGAAGTGCATCTTTGATGTGAATATGGACACTTGGATGGCTTTTTGTCATATCCTGCCCTTCGAGTGGAACAACCCAATGTTCATGTCGTACCCTCAGAGAGTAGGAGTGGATTTTGATCCCAATGTCCACAGCCGATACAACTTCCCTATAATCTACAATGCAAATTGTATTAAACCTAAAGAGGCCCTTGTCTTCACCTCCGAAGATTTTTATGACTCTATAGTCTGCTTTGAAGATGAATTCTCCTCTTGCCCCAACCCTGTTTCATCACTACATGTAATTACCTTGGACTATTTAGGATACTACTTAGGCAAGATCCCACTCCACAAGAACACGAAACTCCAACCCTCTATTTTGATCCCAATGCCATAAACAATTGCGCCATGACTCAATTGATGATGCGAGCTGCTCTTCTTCCTTCATTTTGCTTTTTCCTCCTCAAAGATATGAATGATAGCCGCTTTACGTGTTGCAATCATCCATTTCTTTCTACTACCACTTTGCAAGTCTGTCTAAACCTCAAAGGTTACTTGCAAAGTTGGCAATTCTTGAATAAATCTCTTAGGCCCCCATCTCCACCCCACTCAGATGACGAAGACTAGCTCTCGTCATGACTATGTAATTCTTAAAAAAGAAAAAAAAAGAGAACAAAGAGAAAAGAGAAGCACCTCACAAGCAAAGCAGTTACACCACCTCACTCCACATAGGCCACAAGCATTGCATCTAGGGGTTCTCAAGTTAGGTGTATTCAGTGGCTTCAGTCAGCCGGCTCTGTCCCTAACCCTCTAGCCCTTTTGATTCCCCACTATACATGCTTAGGGCACATCAAGGGCAAGACATACCTGGGGAGGTCACACTGACCTACGATTAGACCTGTCTCCCTAAGCCACACCTCCCTTATGCACGAACTGGGTCCTCAAGTGTGGGACACCACCCAAGACCCAACTCGTAGTTCTACTTGCACAAGCACAATGCACCACATGGTAAGGTAGGCAACCCCCTAGAGGTAGCACACTTCTTCTCTTTTAGGTAATGACGGATGCTGCAAACCACCAACATTGAAGGCCCCGCCATCCATGCAACATATCCTCAGCCTCCAACAACACAATCATTTGCCAAGATTCTCACCATAGTACCCATCCACACAAGGCCCATCATCACCTCGGCAATCACCCTTCCAAGCACCAAGCCCTCATCAGCAAAACCCCGCAAGTGCCATGGGACTTACACTTGTCTAGGAGGGGAGTAATTTTAACCCCAATTCGAGACAGAAGAAAAAGAAGTCAAGAATGTGGATGCAATAGAAGAAGCATGATGGAGAACACCTAAAAGTGCAAGTGTGGCCTTAAAAATCAAGTCAAAGGTAAAAAAGCATTTTTAAATGCAAGGTGCCCCTAAAACTATTGTAAAAGAGCACAAGGCTCCCTCCCTAAAATTGTTGTAAAAGAGCGCCAAGCTCCCTCCTGTGTAAATTGTATTTGTAGGTGGGCATAGGTAAAGAGATAAGGCAAATAGAAAGAAATGGAAAAGAGGACCTTGCTACAATGACCAATCATGTAAAAAAGGGATGGGTGCCCAAGGGATTTAGGGCATGTTTAAAAGCCAAAAAAGTGAAGAGAGAAGCTCATTCTTTGGGGTGTGGTAAAAGTGGACTCGTCTTTTTCTCTTCCTCTCTTCTCTTTGCTTGCTTGTGTGTGCTTGAGAGAGGGAGAGTGAGGGAGTGAGGGAGTGAGTGTGTGAGGGTGAGGGATCTTGGAAGTGAAGCTCTCCATCTTCTCCTCTCTTCTTCTTCTCTTTTCTTCTCTTCTCTAGTCTCACGCGCGGCTATGGAGGATGGAGCTTGGAGGTGGAGGCTCGAGGATGCTTGATCTTGCATCAAAAATCATGGAGCTACCGGTGTGCTTAAGGGAGGAGGCAACTCATTCGGCCATCGAGGTAAGCTCACTACACGCCGGTAGGATTGAAGGTGCATCGGCTAGATGAGAGATAGCCATAGGTGCTCGCTTGAAATGCTTAAATGGATAAGCGGTCCGTGGGTCTTGGCGGTTGAGCGGTGAGCTCCCTCTACAATATACATTCTTTCTCTATCCATCATACATACACTCTCTTGATGCATACACATACACTTTTACTCTCTCGTTCTCTCTTTCAGTCACTCTATCATTTTCTTTTCCCAATGTAAGCAAACACTCACATGAAAAAAAAAAGAGATGACTATTTGATATCTATAGATATCTATAAGGTAAATTCCTATTTTATCAAAAATAATAAAGCAAATCAAAAATTTTAGTAGTATAATAATTTTCTCCTAAATACACAAAACCCACAAATTACGCTTTTCATGGAAATTATGACATTTAGGGGTTTTATTGGGTTTTTTGGGTTATATCCAATTGTCTTGCAAATTATAAGAAATAAAAACTCTACAAAGACAATGGGCTTACTGTGAACATAGAGTTGAAGGAGATGAAGTATGAAGGAAGGGTAAAACTCTAAGAAAACTATTAACTACCAAAACAAACTAGGGGAAAAGAAAAAGAATCAGTCAAGTGATTTGAGTTTAGGATTTATGGTTACTATAATGTTCAATGTGGAGATTTAGGCAAAATCCATAGGGTGAGCTTTGTATATGTGCACTTAGTATGGAAATTTTTTTAAGAAAACTATATTAGCAATAGAAGTTTCCAAACCTCTATCTATGGTTGCAAAAACACACTATATGCAAAGAGAAGAAAGGATATGACCTAGAAATAAGAAAAGTTCACAAAAGAAATTGAAGACACCGTATCTTGAAATCCTAGTGGCAAAAAATCCATTAAATTTTCTTTCAAAAGCTCAAAAACTAGTTCTAGATTTATAATGATTGATAAAATATTGGAAATTCTAGAATTTCAAGGGTTTTTCGAAAATAATTTGTGGAGTTGGATTCTTTAGCATCTTGAAATTCACTAATATATAAATGCAAGTATGTGCTTCATGTGTTGTTGCATTATTTTCTCCTTTCGAGCTAGACTTTAATAGGTAAATACCAAGGTTGGGGCTTGTCAATCCATTTAAGACATGCTAATATTCTCTTCATAACTCAATGCTTAGGACACCTCTTTTCTAAGTAGCAATAATCCCCATGTAGTTTGGTGCCACCATCTTTTATTGTCTTGATTCTAAGAAGAGATTCAAAAACTCATTCAATCGACTACCAAGTTAGATTGCTAAAGTTGAATATTATAGTTGTGTATGCTATCATGGACACAAGCATCTCTTTCATTGCCAATAGCCTTCCTGCAAAGCTTAAGGGGTAGTTGCACAACCTTATTCTATCAAAAACCTTTGCCTCCAACCATTGAGTTCAACCTCAAAGTTATCCCAACTCCCAAAGGGTAACCTAAGTAGTATTAAAAGACTTGGACACATTTGACCCTCTTGAATCCATATTGTAATAACCAGTACTTTGGTTCAATCCATCCCAATACCACTAATTACTTTTTTCGTAACTTATAGATAAATCTAACAAGTTTTAGAGTCCTTGATAGACATAAGGCTTCAACTAATTGTTTCTCTATAGCCACAATCTTTGAGTTTTCATTTGTGAAGAATTAATTTACAAAGATATGATTCTATGGAAGTGGAAGCCCTTTTGATGGCCCCTTATTTCACCTTGCTATCTAAATTTTTAAGCAATGAGTTGGTGGCCACTAAGAAGAAGTGGTGCTAGTGGGGAGCCTTGTGACAAGCACATATCATAGTAGAAGCCTTTAATAATAAGTTCTCAACTCTCCTAATGAACCCTAGGTCAAAACCAAGAGCATTAGCAGCTTCACATGAAGCAGCGACTTAATCCTATGCCATATCCTATCACATGAAGGATTAGTAGCTTCACATGAAGCACCAACTTATCCTATCATACACCTTATCAAAGTCCATATTCATAAGGAAAATTTTTGATTTCCAAGCTAAGGGTATGGTTGTTTTGGACACCTCTACTGGCTTGTTTTTACACTCTCAAAGCATACATGCATGTTTTGTAATTTGATGATACCCATGGTCAAAGTAATGGAAATCTTGGCTCATAATAGGATACTCATAAACTAGCTCTATAATTTAATATTTTTTTCTATTCCACCCACTCTTATATATGGGTGACCATAATAGGGTACCTCATTGCCCCTAGTCATATAAATATTTGATTCAATTCTCCCTTCACATCTTTCACACTCATGATGGAATAGGTGGTAATACTTATAAATTATCTCTATAGTGTAAATCTTCTCTAATATATGTTATGAACCTAACTCTATAGATATAGTTTTCCTCTAGTATATGCCAATGATTCCTAGTGAAAATCAACGTTAATAATAAATTTTCACCCAAGGTAATGATGGGGTAAATCTTCTCCCTAGCCCTCCAATAACTTAAAACCTATTTCTTCCCTTATAGCTTTACAGTAATTGTATGTCCATGTGATGTTAGATTCATACCTAGCTCTAAACTCCCCCAAATTTATAATCCTACTTAAACCTTGTCAGCAGCCCACATATTTAACAAGAAATGAGATTATATTTCATTTATGTAACTCAATAAGTTCTCCTTACTTGTTTGCCATAAAGAAGGGAAAAACTTACCCATGGTAAATTATGGATCTTTTTCCATGATTTGCTTGCCATTATACTACTCCTTCCCTTGAAGACCCATCTTGTGATACCTTATAAACAAGTGGTCTTCTCTTGCCTATGGCCTATGTAAACTAATTCTAAGGCCATCTCATTCTCAACCAACTTCTACAACTCATACCCTTGCATACTTTCAACTCAAAGGATGACTATCTCTGATCAGTAACTTGAGAAGCATCATGGACATGGACAAGGTACACTTGTTCTTTGAGGGTGATAGGGATGGCAACTAGGTACTACCATTTGACACTTGCAATGCAATACAATTTTTTTAGTTCTTACTAATAGGCTTCTTGCTTAGTTTTGCAAGTAACAGGCGATACCCTTCCCTCATGAACATGTTAATCTTATCTATGTCGTACTATGTCATGATTCATGTATCAGCTATTTGATGCCTTTGCTAGCCTTATGTAATGCTGACTATGTGTAGTACACTCTATTAGAGTTAAAATATACTATGATTCTCATCCTTTTTGATTGATTGCCTTAATGTTGTATCACGCGTATAACTTTCCCCATAGTCCAAGCCAAGCTAGAAAATTTCCCCACCCTACCACACAAGGAGATCATGGAAGGATATCCACATGCAACACTTGTGGAGAAGCACAAATTCCCTTTGAACCTTATAATTGGCCACCTATCAAGGCAATAAATAGTGTTTAAGGGAACTTACTATTAGCAGCTTCACTTACTCTCCACCACAATTTGAAAAAACTCAAACCCTCTATTTTTTTCACCTTGATATTGCTAAAATACATTTATAAAAAAGTGAGCAATGTTGGATAGCCTAACTCTAGGTAAGTGGATCCTTGTGAACCATCCAAGAAATCTATACACTAGTGTATATCAAATTTTGGATTCTCTTAACAATTGATTTCGTTACTTTGAAGGTAATTGTGTTAAATTTCGTGAATGTAACTCCACAATCTACAAGGGCATGATTGGTGACTCTAGAATGACATTGAACTTTCACTAGCGATACCTTAATAAATAATGATTTTCTTGTATGATTTGAGCATAACATGCTTTTCTACTTTTAGTGCTCTCATGATTGAAACAATGTTGAGCTTAGAACCATAATGCTCTCACAATCAAAACAATATTGAAATTGTCACATATTTATAGTCATACAATTTCTTCATCAATCCCTCATGATCAAACTAATGTTAAAAGCACAATTTAAGTAGTCATATAATTTCTTCACAACCCCTCATATGCAAAATACTTTTGTTAAACCTACCACTGAACCTTTTCATTTTAAAACTACTCTCTATTATTGCATTACTAGCATCACTCTCAACCACAAAGGGTTGATTCAGACCTATAAGGATACTCGACCACAAAAAGTTGATTTAGATCCACAAATTGCAAGGTAAAAACGCCAATAAAAAGAGCCTTTAAACTTTTGAAATTATGCCCATGAAGTTAAAGGACACCTATATTAGGATATCCATGAATATGCTTCTACATAGTAGATTAACTAGGAAAATTTTGGGAATTTTTAAGCTTGGTCCAATTTAACTAAAAAGTTTGATAAGAATCTTCATGGTTCCTTATTTAAACCTAATGTGGCTTGTGCATGATACCTTTCTTTCCAAATAATTATGTTGCAAACCTACTAAAACAACTAAGTGATTGAGAAATATAAATACAAAATGACTTACATACATGTCCTTAGTATGATATCTCGAAGCGTCTAAATGACTATGCAATTCATACATACAACTAATAATTGACCCACGTAAGACATGGGTACATTGTTCATGAGCATCATGAACATAACTAAGAACTCATAATGCCCATAATTTGTACAACTATATGTTTAGTATGTCCTTATTTTTATCTAGCCCTAATATAGTCTATCTTGATGAGGTCTTTGTTCAATTATATCCATTGTCAAAATGTTGCCAATATTAGACACATGAAATCTATTCTTAATTATCAAGCAAAGATTCATAAACTCATCTTTATTTTCATGTTGATAAATTGTTAGCTTTTTCTACTCTGTAGTCTAGTAAATAGCCTTTCACATAGGATTAGTTATTACTAATATGATTTATATAGCATAATTAACAACTTT
This sequence comes from Lygodium microphyllum, assembly GCF_053477565.2. Classification (NCBI taxonomy): domain Eukaryota; kingdom Viridiplantae; phylum Streptophyta; class Polypodiopsida; order Schizaeales; family Lygodiaceae; genus Lygodium; species Lygodium microphyllum. Next base: position 261,122 of record NW_028229562.1, on the reverse strand, counting down.
ACTAAGAGGAGTACCCTCATGCAACTCATGGAAAAGAACACTAGAGTAGAACCTAATTAAACAGTCCAATCCTCAACACCTTTGGCTTTTTAAACATGGGTTAACATTTCAAATTTACACATTTAACTATGTTAAAAAACTTGTTATGTCATTATAAAATAACAAAGAAACTTGTCTTTTGCATCAACCTCTATAACTTTGCAAACTTTAAATTTCTCAATTAGATCATACTTCAATAAAGTGATGCACAATCATCTATAACTTTGCTTACCATGTGCACCTTACCCTACAAATGGTCTAAGTCACGTGGACAAAAAAGGTAAGTAGCTTTAACAGTGAAAAGTGTACATTTGAGTGCTACATAAAAATGATATATTTATGTTCCCATAATCTTTGCATGTGATTCCAATGGGATTGTTTATAATTAGTGCACCTCGAGTTTGTCCTATGTTTGCACTCATTCACATTACTTTTGTAAGTATGATCTCAAGTGTGTCCTAAATTTACACTCATTCACATCAGTTTTGTAAGTTTGATCTTTTTCTTTTAGCACTAGTCATACACTCGAGCCATCAGAGGTGTTACACATACAACATACAACAAAGAGGTTGTTACGGGTTAGGATAAAATATCAACTATATGGAACCAATTAAGAACTTCAAGCAAAATAAAATGTATTTTTGGCCCTTGATTTGTCAAATGAAAAGAAAAAAAACGAGCATGCACCTACTCACATTGACTTAGCAAGACAAACATGACTCGCAAATCATTCCACTTTTTATCGGAATCTACCTCCAAGAATCTAGATGGCCCTTATTGAACATTGCCCCCGCTCCTTCCAATACTACTTTAAACTACTACACATCAAATATGATCATAGAAAAGCTATGACAAATCTACTAAAATCGCACATTACAACTTTCTAAAGTACTCCATCTTGTCCACTACAATATTTAGATATGTGGCCCACCATCAACTTTCTTGCTCAAACTTTGCCATGATACCAAAATCCATCGTCGAGCATAATCTATCAATGTGCTTTACTCAAAAATGTCACCCATGTGACCATGCCATGCTGTAGACTTTATACTATACATTAAAACAGTTTGGGTTAGTTGTCACTTATAATTGCTAAATATAACAATGAGGAATGCACACTTTTACCTTTGGACTACATCCCCTAGAGATCTCCCACTCCTCTCCGATGTCCCCTTCATGCGATATTGCAACCAATGCATCATGCAATTACCTCACAGGCATGAACCATGGAAATTCCTCCAAGCCCTCGGGACAAATAAGTCGTTGACATGTACTACAGTGAAACTCTGATTGCATTACCTCTCATTGCCTTCTAACAACTTCATACCTATGAAGCCATTGCTCCATAGATGTGTAATACATCATTTAAAATTGATTCAATTTCTCCTCCATGGTCCCATCCATCTCTCTCTATCCCATTTCCACCTACCATCTCTTCAATTAGTCAATCAGTGTCCTTCAAGGTCCATAGTATTCTATCATCTATATCCACTATCACAAGCCACTCAAAAATATGTATGAAAGCCTCCAACCATGCCACCCTTTGGATGAGCTTGTTATCGCACAATGCTTTTTAGGGTTTTCATGAAGCACTCCAAAAAGGACATCCTATGTGATAATCCTGTAGTCTCCACTTCATTACATTCTTACCCTTAGCACGTCTCTCTTTCTTATGATATAGTCCTGCAAAAACATGCCAAAATTCTTGAAAATGTGCATGGGATCCAAAAGATTATTGATCTACAAATAAGTTAAATATGGCAACTCATAGAAGACTAAGAACCATCACATTCCACTTGGAAGTGACTCTTCATGGACCATCTTCCACTCATACCAACCTTGGGCATTCAACCTTACCAGAGGTCATCCAAGGAATTCTTCACTCAAATCATGGCTCTCTGGCAAAAATATTGTGTGCCATTGATAAACTATCTTTATCATTGTCTGAGACCTTCGGGAATCCACACATGGGACATGCATGGTAACCTAAGGTGATCAGCCCTGGAACAACCCCTCCATCTAGTCAACATAAACATAAAAGTACCATATTGGATACTTATTTACTTAAGCACACCTGAGTCATGCTTGGTCCATATAAGAATGGACCTTATATGAGTAAATTGCCTCCTAGAATGCTTGCTCATGTCTTCCACTGCAATTCCCTCCTTTCGCAACATCTTAAGCTTGATAGACATAGATAGACATCCATATTCTTGACTTTATAGTATCCCATTATGAGCAAGCTAAGGATCAAGTATCCTTTCCTAGTAGAAAGGCATGGAAAAATGTTGTAGTTAACAAGGACTGCCACCACATGCTATAAGAGATCAAATGAAAAAATGTTACAGTTAATAAGAACTATTGGCCACACACTATAAGAGGTCGAGCATAGTATAAATGAATTCATGCCATTCATAGCAAGACCAAATCAAGTATTCCTTACTTCTCATGCAAAGCTCAAAAAGGTGGAATCAATGTGATGCCATCGCCTATAAGTCTACTAGTATATGTTGGATATCATCTATGGATCTAGTTTGTATATGCCATGATATCAAGCTTGCCATGCCTGACATCTGAAACATGTGATATGAGCAAATTGCGTGTGAGAACCTTCTAGGGGACCATTAGACCCTAAAAGTCTTATCAATACGTCTTATCAATACCTATAAGCACAACACTTCTAGACATGTAGTTATGGACTTATATTCTCCTTGAAAGAGCACACAATCATTCGCATAGGCATGTATGCTATTGTAACCATGCCTAGCTTTCACAACACTTGTCTTCCATCATCATGAGACTCAAGCATCATGTTTTTGGATGGAAACATGTGGCATTTCAGTATTATGAAAAATCACAAAAGGTTAAATTTTAGAATTATTTTTTATACAATATAAAAACGAGTGCATTACATACCTAAACAACTCAATCACACTTGCATTGCCCCATCCATACTTTACTTGCATCATCAGAGACTCAAGCATCATGTTTTTGGATGGCAATATGTGACATTTTAGTATTATAAAAAATAATAAAAATATTAAAAATCTTAGAATATGTTTTAATACAATATAAAAATAAGTGTATTATATACCTGAACAACTTAGTCACACTTGCATCGCCCCATCCGTACTTTACTTGTATACTTAGAAGTGCAAGAAGTGTCTTTAAGTAGGCTATCTAGCACCCAACATATAAGGGTATGGGTGTTTCCTCTTTCAATGGATTAGATAACTTAGCATCCATGGATAGTAATGCCTCAATCATCACTTTCTTATCTCAGGCTCCAATATCTAAGGAAGGTTTGGTTGGTCCCTGATCTCTTTTCCAACAGAGGGCACACTAGACAAAGCACCTTCTAAAGGGTTTATCTACTCGAGTACTCCTTGTATGGTACAACCAGGAACTCTCTTTTATCAATCACAAAATATCTATTACTTATGATGTACCAACATCCCCCTATGAAGATTTTCATAGACAAACAATTTTATTGAAGAATATTCCAGTTAAAGTTTAACTTTTAAGCACAATTAGTGTACACTTTGGTCACTGCTAACTCAAAGTTCAAGATCAATTGATTAATGATTTCTAGCTGAAACTTATCGTAGCATCACACATGGTCTATGGACAAACAACATTTCAACAAATTGCAAACTTACATTGAGTGTAAGGATATGGGACACACGATTTGAGATATGCCTCTCAATCTTCAACATCAAAGTTGTCATCATAGGTCATTTTTGCTATAGTACAAGTAATGCATCATTTAAATGGTTAGATCGCCCACCATAAAACAAAAAAATTCAGTAAATCCAATAGATTTTCAATAAAAACACTAAAATTTAATGATAGGCAACTGGGTGTTTCTATTCATAGGCAATCAAATGTTTCTACTTTTGGTATTTTTTATTTTTTGGATTGAAAAAAAACCAAAGTCTCTAATCTAATTTCAATTTTAACTAACCAAACTTCTCTTCTCAATTCTTTTGCCAACTGTGTATTGATTATTTCCCATTTCGGTTCCTACCTATGTCTTCATTAATTCCAATACCCTCTCTCTCTCTCTCTCTCTCTCTCTCTCTCTCTCTCTCTCTCTCTCTCTCTCTCTCTCTCTCTCTCTCTCTCTCTCTCTCTCTCTCTCTCTCTCTCTCTCTCTCTCTCTCTCTCTCTCTCTCTCTCTCTCTCAAGCAAAATGCATTAATAAAACAAGGAAAGAAGAAATAGATGATTTATCTCTCCCTCTCCCTCTCCCTCTCCCTCTCTCTCTCTCTCTCCCCCCTCTCTCTCTCTCTCTCTCTCTCTCTCTCTCTCTCTCTCTCTCTCTCTCTCTCTCTCTCTCTCTCTCTCTCTCTCTCTCTCTCTCTCTCTCTCTCTCTCTCTCTCTCTCTCTCTCTCTCAACCTCCCTTTCTTTCTCTCCTTTCCTCTTTCTCTCAAGATACACGTAGGAAAAATGCTGCAGATTGATTTTGGCACTTTTTTCTCGATAGTAATGCATTGCTATTTGCATTGTTAAATGTGACAATAAAAACTAAGTCGTATATCCCTTGGTATATTCGCCACTATGCATGTCGCTATATAGAGACATGCATAACGACAATTATATCGATGCTTTTAGTGGTGTGTATAGCAACACCAAAGAAAAACATTGCTACCATTTGATGTTATACTCTTAATGCTTAGTAGTGTCATTCATCAGCAAAGTCTTACAAAGTGAAAAGGAGAGAATATATTATTAAAGACACAGTAGGTTCACACACAAAAAGGCATGGATATGCTAGAGGAAGTGGTTCTTGCATTCTATATTCAAGATATGGAGGAAAATGATATCTAATATGTGGAAGGCTATACAATCAATGCAAATAAATATGGCATTGTGGAAAACTATGATGAGAAAGTTCTTAACGAAGAATATGGTTACTAAAACAATGGTGGTCTCACCTTCATGCCCTATGTGCAATGGGAAGAATAGAATGTATCCACCTATTTTAGAAGTGCAAAGAAGCTAGAAGTATTTGGAAACTGATCTAAGAATGAATGTGGATGGCATCATCATGGAGACACATTGTGTCTTATTTTGAAGAATCTTTAATACTATGTAACTTAATTTGAATAATGGCAATTAGGTTCAAATGGATGATAAAAAATGGGAAACTTTTTGAAAAAGACTCTAGCCTTGAAGGCTTTAAAATATCTATGGCCCCAACTTAAGGGGGAGGTTTTCCTGGCACTAAGATGATTAAGGAAGAAAGCTTGGATATCTAAAGTGGTATGGAAGAGGTTAAGTACTAAGCACCCTTGTGATATTCTGACTTTATTTTCAATCTCCTCGACTTCTCATAATTAGATTTGGAGAATTCTAGACCATTAAATAGAGGAAGTCTCAAATAAAATAATCCAAAATTCATAACCCGACACCTTCTAGGGCCAATAAAATCAGTAGGCATCCTTCACAAAAAATCACCATACGAACAGAAGTCTTGGCCTGTAAGTTAGAACTAACTAAATACATTTAAAACTTAGGAAGTAAGAGAAAGTTTAAAGCTTTAAAGCTTAAAGCTTTTATTTTAAAAAAATTTAAGGAAGAAGAAGATGATGAACATGCCACCGCCCCCTCCCCCCTTTTTTAACGACAAAAACAATGCCATATTCTCTCTCTCTCTCTCTCTCTCTCTCTCTCTCTCTCTCTCTCTCTCTCTCTCTCTCTCTCTCTCTCTCTCTCTCTCTCTCTCTCGTCCTAAAATTGGAGATGCTGAAAGCATGAAGGAAAGCCTAAATTCTCCTCCTCGATCTCAGTAAAAGACTCCAACAATCTCCCCCTTTTCTCAATTCGACAAGAGGCCTAGATTGGAGTAAGATCATATGAGAGACAAGCAAATTAGTCATGGCATCTCTAGCAGTCTCTCTAGACCTCAAAGATCAGATCGCCAACATGAGATTGCATCTTGAATGCTTCCAGATTGTTGGATTGCCAAGATACCCTCCACAAAGAGCTCCTCTTCTTGGCCACAACCCTTCTTCTTCAATTTAACTATAAATATGGGGCACGAGGAGCCGTTGGGGGGCAGCCTTTGATCAAAGAGGAGAGGCTCTTCTCAAGAGTATAAAGCAAGAGGGAGTGAGGCGAGAGGAGCGCAAGGATGGAAATTCTTGTCACGAAGACAAGGAGGATACTTCGTGGGATCTTGGAATTGAATCCTCCATCCCTTCTACCTCCACTTTCCTATGGAATCAAGACTCTACTTTAAAAAAAAAAATCCTAGTGATTACCATTTCCCAGCAAATCGATTGCAACAACCCCAAGCTCTTTTGCCAAAATCCCCTAAATAATCTTGTGATTAAAGATCATAGCCCTGAAGAAGAAAGTTATGAAGGTCACGGAGGCAAGAGCTGCCAATAACGCTATAGATACATGACCACTACAAACGAAATGACAAGTACTGGGATTACAAACAAAGCTGGTTATTAATACCATCAACCAAGGACTCACTAGGTACTATATTTTGATATTAAAGGTAACTAGTAGGCCATCATTCTATGAGTTGGCAACAAAAAGCTGCATTCGTAAAATAATTTTTTTATCTCATGCATAAAATATTTTAAAGAAATTCTTAAGTGCAAATTCCAATGGAGAATTCGAGTTTGTATGAGATGTTCCAATGAGAAGTACAAGGAAGGTATTGTGTTCTTAAAAAGGCTTAAAAATTCTGATATGTATTGAACTAACGAAACCTTTGATGGATAAACATGAACACTAATTTTCCATATAAAAAGAAAAAAAAAAGGGTCTTGCAGTGTATTTTTCATAATTAAACTGACCAAAAAAAAAAATCTAAGCAAAGACCCACAAACCTTGTTGAGAAAAGAAAAAGACCATCAAGGGAGTTGTTCTCAAAAATAGAATTCTTGTTTAGATTCAATCCAAACTAGATCCTGAGGGAGGGTAATTCCAATAAGATTATTGGAAAGTATTGCCACTTATGCTAAGTTTTGCTTTGATATTATTATTTTAGGAAAGAAAAGATTTCTTTAAAGTTAGTGTATAATGTATTCAAAATAAGATATTTGTGATTGTAAGCTAGGTACTAATCTTTCCTAAAATCATCAGGCTAAAAGATGGATAATCGAGTATAGACTGCCAATTGAGGTAATATTCCAATGAGCACAGAACACCGACTAAGGCATTGTTCTTTGATGGCACTAGACCTCCCCAAGGCCATCATGGATAAAATCTACTCCAAGGGGTTTTTTTTTAAATTTTCACGTTAGTGAGTTTAGACCAATCATGGCGCGAAAGGTCTTATTGTAGGGAACTCTAGTTGGCAGGAGTAGGTGAGAATACTAGGGGGCTCTGATCATAAACTCATGAGACTCTTACAAACTACCAACTGCCCTTCAAATTCCAGATAGTATCTTGGAAGTTCCAATACTAGTTTAGGAACTGAACTTGGAGAGAATAATACCTGTGGATTGACATCATAGAACAGAAAACATTGTAAGAAGTTATTTTTCTTAAAGGAACTATTGAGAAGGAATTGCTTTACTCCGTCTTTGTGTCATGAAATAAAGGCGTGTAATGAATTTGTATCAAGAGATAATCAAAGAAGGTATTTTTATATGTTGAATCTAAGGTGGTAGGTAGCTAGGTAATTAAAAATACTCTTTCGAAAAAAGCGGGAGGATGGATCCCATATGGATCCAAACCTAACGTTGCATAGACTCGATAAGTCAAGGGCTTTCCTAAAAAGAAAATTTTAAAAATACATTTTTAATAGGTAAATGTATGACCCTTAGAGATCATGAAGCCTAACTTGCATCGTTTTAGGGCTCGGAACGAGATTTTTACACCATGGGTAGAAGGGATTAAAGTGCCACACTCCCCTTCATCTCCCATTCTCTTTGAACCTAGCACAATGCAAGTCTATTTCAATCTGGCAATTCTATAAGAAGTGGAAACTGGAACTGCTGACACTAATCAACCGTTAGTAGTAGTAGATTTGACTCGTAATAGGAACCAAAAACTCAAGTCGATACTCGTGGGAACGGTTGGAAATTCCACTACGGGGTAGACTCAAGCAAGCCTAGATAGCAAACTCCGAGGTATTTCATCAAATCTTGGACAGTGTTTTCTAGGACCTATCTTGATGGGCTGCTAACAACGTGTCGACGAGGAAGCGGCTCGAGCGGGCATGTTACAACCCTCCATCTTTGCTACGGAAGAGGGTGGTTTTTGGAGTTTCTTGAAATGAATATCAACATAGGAGGTATTGTAAATGTCTTAAATTATCTTAATATATTTTTACATTATAAAAAATCAACAATCTTGAACATGGATGAGCTCCTTATTGATAACTAGTATTATTGGCCTCAAAAGTCTAAGGATGTTAAAGAGTTTGTACTTTCTTATCCATAATAATAGGTTGATGTTAAATTATTTAGAAATTGCACAATAAAAATGGAAAAGTGTTTTTATGCAAATATCGTTAGTATGTCCAAGACTAGAAGAGTTTTCTAATGTCATTTGTATGATTATTGTTAATAGGCTAACAAAGATGACTCGTTTTTTTCCTAACTCCAATATATGTAAAATCATAGAAGGTAGCACAATTTTCTATTGATCAATGATATGTTATATGAAATCCTTGCAAACAATTAGAGTGATTGTCACAATCAATAGCCATTTTGAAGAGTTGGGTTTCGTAAGCTTTGGTACCATTGGTCATTTGAGGCTTGATGGCTAGATAGACATAGCAAGTTGAGACCTTATGTGGGGGACAGAAGTGACTAAAGTGCTAAGTGTGCATTATATTGGTTATAGTCAATTTGTACTTATGTGTTACTATCAAGCTATACTTCTCACAGAAAAATAAATGTATATTGGCTTTTGTTAAGATTTATTAGTAAAATAGCCTAAGATAGTTACAATGTTACTACATTGAACAAGAGAAATGTCAACCAATTTCTGTTATGAGGATGGGACGAAACTAATGTTGGCTTGTTGTGAGAAATTTGATGAACTTTTGTTGAATTTTCACAATCCATGAGCTATGGCTTATTGAGAGCAAAGGTTTGGATATCATTTGTAAAACAATGGATTACTTAAGTACTTAGATTGACCTAAGAATAGTCCTATTAGGAAGCTAATCGAGTGATTCAACATATATATCATTATTTTGTGTGTGACATAATTAATAATGTCACTAATGAAGTGTATTTGTGTATGATAAGTGAAATCCATAGTGGGCATGATAGCATTTGCAAGTGGTTGGTTAGTGTACACTAGCATTCCACATGTGCTTTGCACACATGGAATGCTAGGCCACTTCACAACAACTTCGCTGCCCCCTGAAGCGGCAAGCAATGTGGTAGCACATAAACTTTGCTCAACAATCCATTTCTCCTCTCTCTCTCTCTCTCTCTCTCTCTCCTTTTTTCCCCTTCTACTAACTTTTTATTCTCTCTCTCTTTCTTTTTCTCTCTCCCTCCCTCCCCCAATTTATTATGTCTAAAATTTTCCTTTCTTTCTCTCTCTACCTTTTATTTTATCTTAGTTTCTCTCTTGTTTTCTTCTCTCTCTCTCTCTCTCTCTCTCTCTCTCTCTCTCTCTCTCCCTTTTCTTCCCCCCTCTCTCCTCTCATTGGGCATGCATGATGAACACATTTCTCCTTGTATAGCTCTTGGTTCTAGAGTACATGGCTTGACATGGCATTGGACATTTAAGCATGGTGTAGGCAAATTATTTCAAGTGCAAGAAGGTCTTACCAATTGGCTTTCCGCTCAATGGCAATGTCTAATCTCTTTTATAGAGTGCTTTGTGGGAATTATCAAAGATCAAGAACACCAGTATACAAGATGACTCTTATTCCCTTTGTACCTTCACATGAAAACACCTTTTAAAGTGATTTAAAGAATGAGTTCAGGGCAGAAAGCAGTGGGAACATGGGTTGGATAGAGCCGGTTTGAGAATATGAGTGTGAAAGAGGTTTAATGGGTAAGATAAGGCAAGAATAGGTTTAGAGAAGGGAATTTTAACCTTAAAAACGAGTTATTTAAAAAAAAACTTGTTTGCCATGAATAGCTGCCTATTTTGTGATGGTGATCTTCGTTAGTGCATCGATCGTGAGATTTTGAGCATGTCATTGACTATGTCCTCATTTTTCCTTTTTTCTTTTCTTCTCTCTCTATCTCTTTTTTAAATTTTATCTTTTCTTTCTGTAATTTTCTCTCTATGTTCATATTCTCTCTCTTCTTCTTCTTCTTCTTACTATGCCGCCACATGAGGGCCCTACCCCACTAATTCAACCTCTCGATATTAGATAGACCCATGCGGAACATTTTAGGATGACCAAGCTCCATGAGCAATTCCTCACCATACTTGGAACACATATGAATTGTACCCAACCTATATACCATTTTGTACCCACTCAATTAGTTTGTCAGAGCATTAGATGGTAGCTTTACTGGGACCTGGAAAGTTTCCTAGACATTTTGTATGTAACGTTTTGGTCTCATAGGCCAACTTGGCCTTTCGTAGACATTAATATAACTTTATTTCTTTCTCTCCTTGCTTTTCTTCTCTCTCTCTCTCTCTCTCTCTCTCTCTCCCCCTTTTCTCTCTCTCTCTCTCTCAAAATTTATCTTTCCTCTCTCTATAACTCATTCACTCTTTCTCTCTCTCTCTCTCTCTCTCTCTCTCTCGCTCAATATGTCAAAAACTATATTTAAAAATTTAATTAAAAATGATTTTAAAAAGTTTTTAAAAATATTTATATTAAAAGATGAGAAAAAAGAGAGACAAGTAAATTAAAAAGTTTTGTCTAATTAAAAGAGGGGAAGCGAGAGAGAGAGACAGAGAGAGAGAGAGAGAGAGAGAGAGAGAGAGAGAGAGAGAAGAGAGAGAGACTTTTGATGTAAAAAGGGGGAGAAAGATACGTCTCTCTCTCTCTCTCTCTCTCTCTCCCCCCTTTTCTTCTCCCCCTCCTCTATATTCCTTCTCTGTCCTCTTTTTTTGTTTTCTTCTTCTTCTTCTCTCTCTTCATTCTCTCTTTCATTTTTTCTTCTCTCTCTCTCTCTCTTTTAAAATGTATCTTTTCTATCTTTAGAATTCTCTCTATGTATTCATATTCTCTCTCTTCTTCTTCTCTCTCTTCTTTTCCTCTCCCCCCGCTTTTCTTCTCTATGTCTCTCTCTTCCCTATTCTTCTCCCCCCTCTCTCCTCTCTTTTCCTTCTCTTCTTCTTCTTTTTCTCCTCTCTCTCCCCTTTTCTTCTCTCTCTCTCTCTCTCTCCTCTTTTATCCTTTTTTATTCTCTCTCTTTTAAAATTTATATTTCCTCCTTATAATTCTCTCTCTGTTTCCCCCCTTTCTCTATTCTTCTTCATCACTCTCTCCCTCTTCATTGTCTCTTTAAATTTTTTTATTCTTCTCCCTCTCTCTCTCTCTCTCTCTCTCTCTCTTTTTAAATTTTATATTTCCTATCTCTATTATTCTCTCTCATTATTCTCTTCTTGTTCTTGTTCTTCTCTCCCTCTCTCTCTCTCTCTTCCTTCTCTCTCTCCTCTTTTTTGTTTTTTTAACTCTCTCTCTCTCTCTCTCTCTCTCTATCTCTCTCTCTCTCTCTTCTTCTTCTATCTCCCTTCCCCTCCCCTCTCTCTCTCAAAGTATATGAAAAACTATGTCAAAAATATTTAGTTTTTTAAATAGTTTTTAAAAATATGTAATTTAAAAGAAAATGAAATTTTAAAATGGTTGGTTAAAAATTTTGATTTAAAAAGAGGGAGAAAGAGACACTTGTAAAAAGTTTTATTTAATTGAGAGAGAGAGAGAGAGAGAGAGAGAGAGAGAGAGAGAGAGAGAGAGAGAGAGAGAGAGCCTACGTGTGGGGGAGGGGGAATTAAAAAAGGGAAGAGAGAGGGAGTGATTAAACGTGATAAAAAGAGGGTTTTAATTAAAAAATCGAGGTTTGGGAAGCCCTCCGGAGAATTTAGACTTTCCAAAACCTACAACCAAAATAATATAATAGCAAGATGCATGGATAGTGACTAAGTCCAGATACAAGTTGGGTTTATGGAGTCTCAAGCTACTACAAATCTAGACACTAAACAATGGGCAAATGTCTCCCACATATTAAACTAGGATCCAATTATAGTCTTGAATCTTTAAAGAAACTATAATTGGGAACTCATTATATATTTATTTGCATACCTTCTTACATTATAATTTGGAAACAATAATGCTAGCAAGCACCAAAGTGACCTTGTGTAATGAATTTTTTCTCCATAAGACTAATACTCACATGTACAAAGTGAAAGTTTTATACCTAATGGTCCCCAAACAAATAATGGGAGCATTGTGTTAATCACACAAATGGTTGTCATTCAAGCAAATGAATGACTTGTACACATGTGAAAAACTAATTCACTTGATTTGTCATGCAAAAAAACATCCAAGAATTAATGTGACTAATGTTGCAAGCACAAAATTCACAAAAGCCTAACATGGAAGGCTTAAGAAATGCTCAGGATAGTAGGCAGCTCATCATGCTAATGATACAAATTTCATAATAAAATTATCTCAAACAAATAAGATGCTTGAGTTTCCAAAAGTCTTAACTTAATAATTTTTTAAAGGGTTGTGCTAAAGATATGCTATCATATGAATAGAAACCAATTAATTATGATCTCCCACATTCACCTTGTATGTAAGAATGAATAGAAACCAATTAATCATGATCTCCCACATTCACCTTGTATGTAAGAAGCACCTTCGACTATGTGAAACATCACGCATGGCATACAAGAATCCTCATGGATTGAATACAAACATGGATAAGTTCCAAAATGCATGTTTAGGTGGCACCAACCTATTAGTATCAAGAGATCCCCATCAAATAGAATTCACTTTATTTAGGAGTTTCAACTATCACATCTTTAAACAACTAGGGTTTTGCCCCAAATTATGAACAATATTATGACATGTTTGAAAAAAACTGAGAAGAAGAGGATACTATTTTCAACTCCATTTTGAGGTTTAGAATGTGAAACTCGAATAGTAAACCTTTGTAATATACTAACAAGGAAGGATATGATAAAATATATGCTTTGTTTTAAAGTCTTCAACTAGAGTTGACCAAACCTTTAGGACTCTTCCATGTGGACAATAATAAAATCCATATTAACAAATTCATCTAGAGTACTTGGCCATAGGGAATCATGATAAATAAAAACTTACAAGGAAGAATTCATATTCAATAAAAACTTACCAGCATAGTGTATAGTAGAAATGCTATGTCACTAACGTTTTTGGTATTGTTACACTATGGTATATGAGAATAACCCTTTTGAGCATGTATATGGAGAGACTTCATAAAAGTAGTCATTGAGCTTAAAAGCATCTAGCCATTGTGAGCTAGTGCATTGAAGTTCATGGAGTAAGAAACACGTTCTCCTCTACCATAAACATCTAGAAATGTATGCAACCAAAATTGACATCCATCCTCCTCCATAAGACCCGATGACATTTAATATTAGTATTCCACTTCAACATTAATGTCGAAGTCTGACAAATTTGAAACCATTTCATGCATGTTAATGGACAAGGAGTGCTCCTTCATATTCAAGTACTAAGTTCAACTACGAAACTCTCCATGTTGACTTTTCGATTAACTTGGAAAATATGTTGTGCACAACGGTCTACCATTGGGTTAAAAGAATAGATTTTCTAGGCATGACTCTCCTTTAACTAATACATGAGATTTTGAAAATCATATTGTCCTAAAATGGTTAAGATATTTCTATAAACAATTGTTGGTAATAAGTAAAATAGGCCCTTTACAACTTGTTGTACTATACTACATTTATAGCAACAAGTAATTCCTCTAGAAAATAAACAATTACACAATCATAACATATGCATATGTATGCATGCAATTGTTTGTTATGTGAGTATGTAGAACTACCTTAAATTTGAAAATAGTTTGTGTGCATGTGTGCACATGCTTGAACATGAATTTTAATCTATTTATATTTAGGTGGACACATATAGTGTATGATGGTCGTCAATTTGAAAATAGTTTGTGTGCATGTGCATGTGCATGTGTGCACGTGCATGAACATGAATTTTAATCTATTTATATTTAGGTGGACACATATAGTGTATGATGGTCGTCAACTCGTTGGGTTGCATGGGGTGTGTGTGTGTGTGTGCAGATTGGTGAGATGCTAAAAGGTCATTTAGGTTAATGAAGGAGACAAATTTTTTTTTGGAATAATAACTTGCACGTACATGAATACATGTATTCCTTACAACCCTTTGTAAATGAGGATGGTTGAGACATATAACAATACCACAAAGATGTTTGTGTGTAGAGAGAGAGAGAGAGAGAGAGAGAGAGAGAGAGAGAGAGAGAGAGAGAGAGAGAGAGAGAGAGAGAGAGAGAGAGAGAGAGAGAGAGAGAGAGAGAGAGAGAGAGAGAGAGAGAGAGAGAGAGAGAGAGAGAGAGATCCACAAGTCGCCCCGTATTTCTCATATTTGTGTTATATATCATCGGGCGGAGGAGACAATCTTTCACATTTTGTGGGATTGTACGAGTCCAAAAGCCCTATGGAATAAAGTGCAACATTTGGCTAGTCAAAGCTTGTTTTCATGATAAGGTTACATGGAGACAGGCTTTGCTTGGTGTTAAAGGAAGAACGAATCCAAATTCGTTACCCCTTTGGAGTAGCATGAGAGGTTTAATTCTTCTCAGCCACTTGGGATGCAAGTAATCGAGGGGTCTTCATGTCCATCCCTAAGATTTCGGTTAATCCTAATGACCCATTTCCAAAAGTTCCTAATCGGATATTCAAGGTGCTATCATTTTTATGCCGAGAAAGATCGACTAGTTTTTTTGTTTTTTTGTTTTTTTTGGTGAGTTTGCTAGCTGTGTGTAGATTCACAAATTTGTAATGTGCTTATTACCTGTTGTTAAAAAAATTGACAATCCCTCGAAAATTTACTAGGCAATATTCAGTTTTGATAGATTGGATACGCTCTTGTTCTAGACGTTCCCAAGTGTAAGAAGTCTAGTGCAACATGTCCACAAGGGCAATAATTGGGACCAAGAAATGAAAGGCCACAAGCCCACACTCCAAAGATCTTCGGTGTGTAAGGAAGAGAAAGGTCAATCCATGCAAATCACATTCAATGGTCACAGTCAAATGAATGACAGAGATTGCAAAAGCACCTTTCAATAGCAAACATACGGCACAAAGAAGTGATGTTTAATGCCAAATGAATTGTTGAATTTGAAAAAGAAGCTTGAAATGTTTTGAGAGGAAGCCAGTAGCCTAAATTTTAGTCTTTGAAGTCATTTTCGCTACAATTGTCTTAGTCGTGGACACTTGTAAGGTTAAGGTGTGTGTATATATATAACATTAGAAGGTGTGTATATTATAACATTAATATAACATTAGAAGGTTAAGGTGTGTATATTATATACACACCTCAAGAGAAAATATCATGTTCGCGTAACACGATTGTTCTTACCGATGTTCCGTCCTGAAAAATGTACTGTGTAGTACAGACGAGAGTGTATGTTCTTCTTTTGGACAGCAGCGAGAGAGGCCAGCAGGTCAATGGCGGACCCATACGACATCCCTCACAAGAAGCCGCCTCTCGATGCCTTGGAGCGATGGCGGAAGGGCGTTTTCGCCCTCAATGCTGCCCGCCGGTTCCGCCACACCACTAACGTTAAGAAGATCCGAGAGGTATGCATGCAATCACGCACATTCCTGTGTTTTATGGTGGCCGGTGTTCTTTCTTGCATTTTGCACCTGCTGCTAAGACTCTCAAAACACGGGAGCTTCTTTCATCGAGCACTTGCCACAAGCTCATGGAATCTCCGGCACTATCAAATTTGCATCCTTTCTTAGCAAATGCCGGACTGGTATACACATTCCCCTCGGCAATCACGTCCTCCACGACCATCATTGCAGCCAGAATCTGGCGTACTTGCTTTTCATCCGTGTTATCGCAACATATCTGGCTCCTTGCTGCAACACTTATAATTTTGATTATGTTTTATGAGGCTCATATGGACATTATCAAAGGATTGTTTGAAAATGGAGGCTCTTTTTGGTTTTGCAAGCAGCCCTAGCCACAGCAAATGTTAACTGTTGTTCCTTCTGTGGCTGCTCAGAATGATATAAAGTGCCTTACGGGGTTCTCCTAGGAGGCCTTCATAGTGAATCCTGTTGGCTCTTGTATATGTCAACTTTCTCAACCCTCATACATGTGTAGCACGTGTAGAGACAACTTGGTAATCCACCCACATGTATTCAATAATACATTTGAGTGTGTGTACACATTCTCTCTCTCTCTCTCTCTCTCTCTCTCCCCCCCGCCCCCCCCCCCCGCCCCCCCCCTTTCTTCTTCTTGAATTGTTTTCGATGCATCTACAAATCCAACATGGTATTAGCGCATCAAGCTCTTCATCCACTAACTTGGGGAGATTGGAATGAGAAGGTAATTGTGTCTTGCTTCATTGTTTATACTTTCATGTGGTTTGCTTTTTAGATCTGTGTTTTCCAAGTTTGTGTAAAAGCCATTTCTTGCGCATAATTACATTATTTGATTATCTAAACTTGCCTTATTTAGGTTGAAACCTTGCTTACGCGACAACCATTGGATATACACCACTTGAAAATTGCACGTCTTAAAAGCATAACATGTGAACGTAGTGTTGGTGTCTACTATACTTGCATTTGAGGTTATACAATAACATGTGAACAAATCCATTTTTGAAAATTTGGGTGGGTGGCATGTGCTATGAAGTCAAGGAACCTTGTGTTTTTGGCCTTTTGGGTGGGCATTGTTAGTTGAGAGATGGTAGAATCTTGCACGTGAAGTTTCTAAACTTGCTGTTAACGTATTTTTGCCTCGCTACCATCACCACTTTTGATTCCCATGGGCAATACCCATTGCCACGGTGACCACTTTGAGCAATCAATGGAAAATGAAGGGGTCTAGTTGCCTCTTCTTTGCAATGGAAAATGAAGGTGGCAAAAACTCATGCGATGCGAATGCAACTTAGAACTTAGATAAAATGAGAAAACCAAATCCATCTTGTAGCAACTACTTAAAAAGAATAGGTTTTGCATACTTTGCCTGAGATCAGGCCATGTGGAGAACGAGTGCTATACCAAGGCCCTAGGTCTCCCACCTAAGAAACCATAGCAGATCGTTGCCTCCACTCTTGCTGGATAGTTGAGTGGGGCTATGCCACCCATTGCTGCCCCGTTTGCTCCTCCTAGTACAGTTGCTTCTAGACATGTGGCACATGGACAGCCTTTGTAGCCCATATCTTTCACTACCCCGAAGGATTAGCTGATTGGTCAACTGGCTCCTCTCCCATAGCACTCTTTGTATTCATTCGAGTGTCTCCCCTCGCAACTCCATCTACGAGCACTTTCCCACCTTGTCATGTGTTTCATTGGTAGAGACATGCTAGTGGAAGAATACCATGATGGCCACATCTCTTGGCTTGAATCCTCTAGACCTCTTAGTTTCTTAGGCTTATGCATTGGCTCCATAGGTTTCTTTGTTCTTAGGTTTTCCTTCTTTTGTCTTCCATTGCATTCATACACATACACTCATTGTACATTTTTTAGTGAGCTTTACTTTTTTGTTTTATTTTGTTTTGTGTTGAAGAGGGATGGTTAGATCCAAGTGGTCACCACAGAGAGGCCAAGGCATCAGATAAAGGGTGCTCATTGGCTGCCTAGTGGCCTACAAAATAAAACACAAGGTTCCTTGCCTTCTTTCACTAGTTGTCTAGTGCCTACCGATTGTTGCTACGTGGTTTACAACTATCGTCGAGCCTCCCATTGAAACTTGCATTCCTCCTCAGATAGGGTGGTACTAACCTGATTTAACACTAATTACAGCAAGTATAAAATCCACATAAACTGAAAATGCAAATGTTACTACTTAATCTTGTATATTGGACAACCTGTTGGCCCCAAAACTTGGCGCCCTTTGTAGCATTTCTTTAACTTTGATTGCAATTTGGATGGAATACAATGAGATTCCTTGAATCTCCTTCGCTCTCCAGTTGCCTCTTACTATCATAAATGACCAGCAAGCCTTTAAACCAATTTACCCCTTGGTTTGACCTTTGCCTTGCTCCTTGAAAGACGAATTAAGTCCCAATTTCGATATGGGCTGGCCGGCCTCTCGAATGCTCTTGAAATACATTGATTTCAACTTTGAAAATTGAAGTTTTGAGGCCTTTAAATTTGGGCATAGTTCTCGAGGTGGTTATCCAATCCTAATTTCTGCTGTAAATTAGAGTTTATAACATAGATTCACCAAAATCTCCACCTCCAATATTTGGATTGTTGTAAAACGTAGAGCAATGTTGGGCAATGGCTGGAGAAAGAGGGTGACTGTTGTAGAGAGAGAAAATTTAGAGAATTGTCATGAGAATTTGGTGAAATTGAGTTGTTGACCCAATTTTGTAGCCCAAATGGATTCACCAATAGCAAAAGGGAGCATTAGAGGTTATAAAATCTTCAAGAGAAAGTGCATTGGCAGGAATCATAAGCTTTCCTTGGTCAAGAATATGGAACCTCCCCGAAATGGTCTCCAATGGCTAAGAAATGGCCCCAAAAATAGGCACCAATTGCTAGCAGATTAGTCAGCTCATGGTTGAGTCTGGACTTGTGGTTAAGCAAGCTGGGCACAGAGACATTTTAGGCATTTTATTTGCCATTGTTTATTGTGGATTCGCATTATTTGCAACTAGTTAGCCAGCATTTAATGTTGGCCGACCAGTCATATTTTGGGCATTTATTTGTCCTATATATTGTCTGGCTCCCTCCTCCACCATTTCATTTATCACTTGACAGTTTATGGGGAGAGGGAGCAGGTGCAAGTGCCTCCATAGCCAGTGACTCAGATTGTATCTGTACTGTCTCATGTCTTGGTATATGGATTCCATTTCCCGAGCATACATTTGAGTTCTCATCTATATTGTGTTATCTCTTTCTTTTCTTTTGTCTTGTGTTTAGTAGTTTATTTCAGCACATGTTTATGCTTCTATTGCTGCACCACTTCTGACATGGTATCAGATTTTAGGATTTGTGTTTCTGCTGTGTTTTCTTGCTGATTTCAAGGCTGTTTTCACTCTTACTAATTAAGCAGCTGTTGCTCCAACCAGCGACCTGTATTGCCTGCGTTTTTTGCTGACGTCAGCATCCGTACAGCCTACGTATGTGTTTCAGCCTGCGTTTTGGTGCCTTTGCATCTCCTCTTGGCTAGGCGCTTACATTATCAGGCCGTTTTTGCTGTTTTTGATAGTTTTTGATTGTTTTTTTGACTTCTTACAGCAACTTTTGTCTTATTTTGATGAGATTTTGGGTTATAGTGTATGTAAACTCTTGCTTTTTGCTGTCTGTGGTTGTGGTTTGGCTGTGTTCCCTACCTCCCAATCCCTTCTTTTCTCTACTTCTTTTCTAACTATTCTCCATGGACATTGTTGTATGTACTATGATGTGACATTATCATTGTATATTGTATTGTATCAGATCACCCATGATCTGAGAGAGGGTGTTAGCAGATTAGTCAGCTCATGGTTGAGTCTGGACTTGTGGTTCAGCAAGTTGGGCACAAAGACATTTTAGGCATTTTATTTGCCATTGTTTATTGTGGATTGGCATTATTTGCAACCAATCGGTCAGCATTTAATGCTGGCCGACCAGTCATATTTTAGGCATTTATTTGTCCTATATATTGTTTGGCTCCCTCCTCCACCATCTCATTCATCACTTAATAGTTTCTGGGGAGAGGGAGCAGGTGCAAGTGTCTCCACAGCCGGTGACTCACATTGTATCCGTATTGTCTCATGTCTTGGTATATGGATTCCATTTCCCGAGCATACATCTGAGTTCTCATCTGTATTGTGATATCTCCTTCTTTTCTTTTGTCTTATGTTTAGCAGTTTATTTCAGCACATGTTTATGCTTCCATTGCTGCACCACTTTTGACACCAACATCCCAACCTGTATTCCCAATAGCTCCAAAATGCAAAAATAAGATTTCCTTTTTCTTTCAACACCAATTTAGCTTTCCCAAACTTGTATAGGTAAGTTTTGCCAAGTGGCAGCCTTTTAAATTGAATTACTAGTATCATTGAGCCCATTACATTAATTTTTAGAATATAAATGATAAAAATTAATTTAATAATTATTTATGTATCCAATAAACTAATTTGATCAGTCAACTATTAAATTGGCTAGGCCAATTTATCTTCCAAGTATGCATAAGCAGTTATTAGCTCTTAAACCAGTATTAATTAATTAATTAATGCCTAGTCTCTAATGTCAACACTAGCATTAGTGGCCAATAAATTGGTCTAGGTCAAAATCTGACACCGGGTATCACCTGGTACGTGTCAGATATAACTTATTACAACTTTTGCCTTTGGCACAACTGATATTTCGGGGCATTGGGTCTTACCTATGAAATAATTAACTTGCATCTCACATGTGCAAGTCACATAGGCACATTTGATTAACTTTCTATGCTTTGTTGAGCTTGAAAGAGCACAATCCAAAATCAACTCTAACTGAAACACATCAAGGTTAAGTGCATCACTAAGTGTGATTTGCTAGGTTACCCTCCTCCATCCAGTTGCATTCTTTTATAGGTGAAATGATATTGAAGCTTCACCAAGAAGCACATGGAAACTTTATCTCTAACTTTACTTGCTCAAAAACGTCCATTAGGTTCTAGGTGCGATGCTTTATATTTTTACATTGCTACAATTTCAACTGAACTATTATGCAACATTGCATCTAGTTGACTAGCCCCTTATGTATACTTGATATGCTAGGAGCACTAGATGCATTAGGAAACATTCTTGTTTGCATATTTTGGACTATTGCAATGTGATTATGCATGGGAATTTGCATACTACCAACCATATTAAGGTACATTTTTCCATATATTGCATGCATTACTAGCTGCATTTTTTCTCATGCAAGCATTACTAGCCGCATTTTTCCTCATGACAAGCACTATATGGAGCATTTGCATGATCCACGTTAATACCATGAGTCCCAAACACAGTGGACTGTATATATGCATTGCCAAACTTGCCACTTTGTGCTCCAACATCATGCCAACATTGCTATACATGGGGCTATGTATATTACTAGCCATACCCGGACACATTGGGCCTTGTGCACCACGCATTGGTTGCTGCATACCATAAGGAGTTGTGCCATACATCCCCGTATGTGGTCCCTGACCCACCATGACATGGAAAGGAGTACCCCCACCAAAATACCTTGGATGCCCCATCATTGCATGCATGCCTTGCTGTCCAAAAAGCATTGGATTGGCACTTCCAAGTTGGTCTTGCATATACATCAATTCCCCCATTGGCTTCATTTGCTTATGCTCACTACGCACATTTGGAACATTATGCTACTGCATTGGCTCTTCCTTCAGTGCATCTTGTTGTCCCAAAGCTCTTGAAGACAATTTCCTTGTTTGCTGCAGGGGTTCAAAAAGTGCATGAACTGAGGATCATTTGCCAATTGCACAAACCTTTTGGCTGTTGTACTCAACTGATCTTTAAAGTGGTCATCAAATTTCTCTTCCTCTTCTTGGCCATCAGCTTCAAGAGACCTAGAAGGATCCACAGTTTAGTCTAAACCAACATTATCAGCTTGTTGCCCATGCTTTGTGCCTTGTCCAAGATTAGACATCGCATTTTTCCCAATACTTAATGAATTCTCAGATTGAAATGCATCATCCTTGCTTGATCCCATCTCACCATCCAAAGACATTCTTGCTGTAATGCTCAGCTGAATACAATTTCAACATTAGAGCAAAGCTTCTGACCGTCAATTAGGTACTTAGGCCCACCAAGTGTTAGTAGTCTAGTCAGCTCATGTGTGAGTTTGGGTCATGCCGGATATTACTAGGTTATTTAGGCATTTTTATTGTGGCATGTATGATGCTTATTTGGGTATTTATTGCTGGCCAACTAACATTAAATGCTGGTTGACATGCTGCCATTTATGGCATATTTTTGGTCTATTTATTACAGGCTCCCTTCTTAGTGAGTCATTATCACCTACAAGTTTTGTTGGAGAGCGGGAGCCGGTGGTGCTAGTGCCATGTAGCCAATGACTTATTGCTGTACATGACATTCTTGTGTTTGATATATGGATTCCATTTCCCGACCATTCTTCTGAGTTCTCTTCTTTACAGTGTTCTTTTGTATTTTTCTCTTCTACTCTTGTTTTCAGCAATTTATTACAGCATCTGTTTTTGCTTCCATTGCTGCATCCACTTCTGACATGGTATCAAATTTTAGGATCTATGCTCTTGCTGCTTTATTTTGCTGATTTTGATCTTCTACTGCTCTTTGCTGATCAGGTGACCTCTTGTTGCTGCAAATTGTACTGTTTTCAGCACAATAGTTCTGTGTTTGCTGCATTTAATGCATCGCTAGTGTGCGTTTTGTACTCATACAACTGTGGTTTCATTTTGCCTCCCATGTGCTACTCCAAGCAGCTTCTGAACTGCGGGCTACTTCTTAGCATACTTGTGTTTTCAGTCTTTGCTGTTGGAATAGTGAGGACATCTTTTGGCTGGTTTCTTTTGCAGATTATTGTGAGTTGAGCATTGTGTATTTGTGATCAGCTTGTGTACATTGTGTGTGAATTCTGTTTTGTGTTCCTTTATCTTCTTTTCCTATCCTCTTTAGATGGCTTTTCCTTGCTATTCTATTGATAAAAAAATACATGGCCTTGATTACCTAACATGGAGTGCTGTTATGAAAGCATGGTTTGTGCTAAAGCAGTTATGGTACATTGTGTTTGGAGCTTGTGAGCGTCGTGAGCTCACATGGGATACTAATGATGCATGTGTACATTCTGCTCTTTTTTGCCGCATCTCTAAAGAAGTTATTTTGGGGGTCACCTCCTACAAGACTTCTCTAGCTATTTGACGAAGCTTTAGATGTTGTATGAGGCTCCTTTGCCTATGTGTGCCGCCATCCTTTATGGACAACTCCAACAGATGAAGTTTGAGCCAAAGGATACTATTTAGTCTTTCTTACTTCGTGTCACACAGGTAGACGATTAGCTTTGACACATGCAGTCTACCCTTCTAGAGGCTCATCTTGTGGGGACTATGCTCTACAAACTTCCTCCAAAGTGTGATGGAGTGGTAAATGCTTTGTGGATTCCGACATCATCGACATCCAGACTCTGACATCATTGACACCCATCCATTTCCTACAGATGTTCTCGATGTCGCTTGAGCATGAAACGTCTTTGGGTTATCGGGGAGGCTTCCATCATAATCTGGTGGCTCCAATGAGGCCTTTATAGCTTTAGAGAGAGGCGATAGGAAGAAGTCATTGAAGGCTTAGTGTTATCAGTGTGGTAAGAAGGGACATTTGTGGAAGGATTGTAAAGAATTACCGGCTTTGAGGAAGAAGAAGGAGAAGTAGGATCAGGACTCCTTCGCTGAGTTATCCTCTTTCTTAGACTTTAACTTAGATCCTCTGGCCAAGGCAAAGGCCAAGGCATGGACAAGGTCTTCTTCTTCAGACCGAGAAAAAAACTTAGTAACTCCTTCTCCTTTTGCTTTCTAGTACAAGTGTTGTGTTTATCCCTCATGACTCTCTAGTGCTAGAGAGGGAGTGTGAGAGAGTAGTGAGGTGGGTGTGGTGAGCCTCATCTATACAGGTATACAAGTGCATAGGTTCTAGATAGGGATTTTCTTGATGTATTGATCAAAGTCTGGCAAGCTCAAATCTTGGAGCTAGGATTTAGATCTAAGTTCATGATGGGTTGTTACTTTATAGAGAGCGGGATTGATCCCTAGTCCGAGCTCACATGAGGGGACACTTTGGTGGTCATGGCCAAAGGCCGGGATCCATGGTGACGTATGTTCAGAGCTAGTTTTGATAGGATGGTCTTGTGTGCTACTGTCAGCCGTTGCTGATAGACATAGAGATTTGTTATGATTCTTCTCTATTTTTTAGATTCTGGTATGATAAATATTGACATCAGATTCTCTTCGAGACCTCTTGGTGGTGGCTTGATCACCCACTGCTTGGGCATCCATGGTTGTGTTCTAGTAGTCTTTGTTGTATGATTTTTGATGAGTCATTATCGTTGTATCATTGTATTGTATCAGATCACCCATGATCTAAGAGAGGGTGTTAGCAGTCTAGTTAGCTCATGTGTGAGTCTTGGTCATGTTGAATATTACTAGGCTATTTAGGCATTTTTATTGCGGTCTTGATTATGCTTATTTGGGTATTTATTGCTGGCTGACCAGCATTAAATGCTAGCCAACTTGCTACCATTTATGGCATATTTATTCTGGGCTCCCTCCTTAGTTAGTCATTATCACCTATAGGTCCTGTTGGAGAGAGGGAGCTGGTGGCATTATCATGCAGCCAATGACTCACTATTGTATGCGACATTCTCGTGTTTGGTATATGGATTTCATTTCTCGAGTAATCTTCTGAGTTCTTGTAACGTGCCCGTCTATTCGCCATCCAAGCACGTATTTGGCAGTACATCGAGAAATGAATCTAAGCATCGCCGCCCCGTGCTCCGACGGAATGTCACAGGGGTTTGTCGCATAGGGTTTGCCGAGTCCACCGCCTCGCAACGGAATGCTCGCAGCCTAACCTACTAGGATCGACCTGAATCTTGAATCCCTGGTGGTCAAGGTTTCTCGGTCACTCTACTATATGCGGAGTTACCCAATCCGACCCAATCCAAAGCAAGTCCATACCCCACTTGGTTCAAGGAGAAGTAGAATTGAGAGGGATGCGTTGCTCCACCTCTCTGTCTGTAGGGCATAATCCCATTCCGGTCCCCAAAAATGGTATGAATTCGGGTATTAACCCGCGTTGGCCAAAGGTCGAACGACGGTAAAATCTTGTGAGAAGCCTCCCAGTTCTCTGGGATCATCCTGCTGTAGGACAGACCCATCAGGGGTTCCGCCCACCCGCTTCTCTCAATAGGCGTACTTTAGTTATCTAATTAGCCCTATCACATTTAGGTGTGACATGTAAAAGCAGCTTCCTTAGTTAAGTCTCTTAAGGGGCAGGGTTCGTTTACGTAATCTTATGGCACTGATACGAAAACAAATTCAAACAGGTCCCTAGAAGTAAACTTAATATTAGCATTTTATTAGAGATACAAGTCTTGCTCAAAAGGAACAACATTTGCAATTCCGCAAGGATGCATTTTATTTTCACCAAGTTTCCGCCTTGCACTAGTAACAAGGGCCCCTCGAGAATCTATCTCGGGTCACACAGATCTTTTGAATAAGACCTGAAGGCAAGGAATTTACACGCCCCCCCAGTATCCAAGCGTTCTCCTACATTCAAACCAACCTGTGGTGAGACCTCTCGTGGCGGGTTCGGCCCACGTTCCCGTCACGGCTATTTAGAATCCCCTTGGCTAGGGCTGGAGGCCAACGGGAGGTGGTTTGGCGCACCCTCCGAAAGTTCAACTTGATTCATTATTCCCATTTCTTTTATGAGTTTGGGTTCACATAATCCTTTTTATAAGTGGTGTTTCTAAATTTATAAGCATGACACAATGGTGCAGGCGAGTGCTCGGGACATCTGCTAAGGTGGGGTCTCTCTCTTTAACACTTAGCGTTTGTTCTTCTTGCGTTGGCGGCACTTTCCAATATCGTTCGAGGGTTAGGGAATTGCTCCTTTCCGACTGCGCTCCTGTGTGATAGGAGCGAGCATTTATGCAATTGGATCTATATCCGATAGGTCTCGGATGGTAGTTGTCCTAGCTTGCTAGCCTTTAGTCCAGGGTTCTGATCTTGGAAAAACAACACCCGAATTTTCTTGTATTAACATAGAGTGATATCATGGTTAAGGGTGATATCATCAAGTTTGTTTTGGCTTTATCGGGGCCAGATGTAGCATAGAGTCCAATGAGTGTTTTACTCGTCTCCAAGTCCTCCTATGAATGTGATAATAGTTTGACTCATTTACTTTTCAACCTCAAACAAGTCGAGTTAAGCCCTATCCTTGCGTATTTAGGACTCATCCTATAGAACTATCCTGGGTAAATAAGTTTAGCACTTCATATGCGTGTCTTATAATTATTTTTAAGATGAATCCCTAGCAGTGCAACTGAAACCGACCGTGACGCCACGCAATCTAGATGTGTGTCTTTTCTAAGTCAATGATGCAATGCGGGTCTTTTGTTTTTGGGAATTCATTTCGTTGCACTTATGCAAAACATAAATAGAGACTTGTATTTTCCTTTTGAGTGGGGGACATGAAGTCATCAGACTTAATGCGAATGCGAACTACTTTCCTCTAAAGGTTTATAGTAGCCTAATACGTGGCTTAGTATTGCAATGACCTAATTATATTTAGCCGTTATCGTAGCAACTCATGATCCTCATGTACTTGATTCAAGCCTTTACTCTTACCTTTCCAATTTCACAAATTTCGCGATGCAAAAAAAAAAGTACGATTTCCGCTTAATGATGAATATGCTTAATCGTCTAATAACCCATTTTTTTCGGTACCTTTTGAGCATGCCAATGCTAGTGCATAATCTAAAGCACTACGAACACACTCAATAAAGTCCTTGATTTTTAGTATGCATGAATGCAAAATCTTTTGTGCAATTAATTCGTTCAAAACATGCCAAAGTGCAATAAATCACAATTTTCAACGTGATTGAATAATGCAACCTAAATGGTGGTTAGTTATCATAGATTTTTGCCCGAATACTTCTACCTTCCCAATGAAGTCGATCTACGTTTTTAAGGGCTCCCAACAAGGCAAGATTTATGGGACGCACCTGGTTACCAAGCATCACGGTTCCTTGACCCGCAGCTCCATTGGTTGAAGCGGGATTCATGCTCGATTGAACCGTACTTCACTTGGGAGGCATTCGACTTTTGCTTCGCGGCTAAAGACCGAGGCTACAAGAGAGATGATTCCTTGTGGGAGGAGATTGTTCGTGAGAACCCTCTCTAAGGGGGGGGAAGAAAGACGGCAAGCTTGGAAGCTTTCAAAGAGGGAAAAATTCCCTCTCTCTCTCTCTCTAGTTAGATAGTGTGTAGGAGCCACGATCCCCTTCTTTTCTACGCTTAGGCCCTTTTATAGTGTATTGGGGGGGGGGGGATTGGTAAGGTATAGAGGCGCGCGCCTCCCCCCCCCCCCCCCCCCCCCCCCCCCTTATTCCCATGAGGGCGGCCAGGTGGATGGCCGCTGCCATGCAGAGTATGGGAGAGAGGAAGAGGGAGTATTTGTTACCCCTTCCCCCCCCCGCCCACGTCATCCTGGAGCTCTCCCCTCGCGTGCTTGACATCCATGGCAGCCCCCCCTCTCTCTCCGTCAACATGCGGAAGCCCCCCTGCATCTGCAATGCTGGCGGCATGAGGAAAGTAAAATAAAAAGGGAGGGCCATTATTCTTTTATTTTTTATAAATTCGTTTAATTAGGGGAGGGGGGTCATACGACGGGAGGGAGGAAAATGTTACAGTTCTCTTTGTTGCAGTGTTCTTTTGTGTTTTTCTTTTCTGTCCTTGTGTTCAATAGTTTATTACATCTGTTTAAGCTTCCATTGTTGAATGCACTTTTCACACAAAGTTGAGGGATTTGATGGTATCCTAACAATGGAACCATGAAACCAGCCTTCCTCCTTGGATAAGGTAGTACTAACCTGATTTTACACTAATTACAACAAGTATAAAATTCATATGAACTAAAATTGCAAATGTTACCACTTAAATCTTGGACATTGAAGAGTCTATTGGCTCCAAAAGTCGGCACCGCTTCTAATATTTCTTTAACTTGAATTGCAATTTGAATGGAATCCAATGAGATTTTCTAAATCTCCTTTGCTTAAGTCTTTGAACAAATTTGCCTCTTGGTTTGCTTGGGGATTGGCCTTCACCTTGCTCCTTGAAAGATGAATGAAGCTGAAGGAATTAATTAGGCACGGAGATCGAGACAGATAGTCATTATGCGCAGTGAGAGAGACAGGGAGAGTGCAAGAGAGCAAAGTATAGAGTGAACACGTTTTTCGGTAGAATGACAAGCTACCACTTTAGGTTTTAGATAGATATATGTATGAAAGTACAATGTGCTAAGGGTGTGTTCACACCCCTGCACATATAAAAGGCACGATGGCCCTTTATTCCCAACAACCTCCCACCTAAAGCCAATGTGCCTTAAGAGGAGAAAATAATCAGCTAAGTCTAAGTATGTACAAAGCTGAAATAAATATATCTATCCAACTCCCATCATTTGTCGGCAATGAGCAAACCGCTCTGCTGGAAGACCCTTCGTGAGAAGGTTTGTAGGATTATCATCTGTATACACTTTGACAAGCTCAATGCTCTTGCTGTCAAGTACATCTCTAATGAAGTCATTCTTCACCTGTATGTGCTTTGTCTTTGCATGAAAGACAGGATTCCGTGCTAGCATGATAGCACTCTGACTATCACAATGGAGAACAGGTAACTCCGTGATGCCAAGCTCTCCCACCAGACGTGAAAGCCATAAAGCCTCCTTGCATGCCTCAGTGGCAGCTACATACTCTGTCTCTGTAGTAGACAATGCAACACACTTTTGTAGCGTGGAGATCCAAGAGACCGCTCCTCCCGTGAAAGTAAACACATACCCAGAAGTGGACTTCCTGCAGTCCGCATGACCAGTACAGTCTGCATCCGTAAAGCCAACAACATATGCTTTCTGCTTTCCAAAGCAGATGCACAACTCCTTTGTGCCTTTAAGGTATCTCATAATACCTTTCACTGCATCCCAATGCTTATTGCCAGGGGTTGCCATGTATCTGCTAACCACTCCCACTGCAAAAGCAATGTCAGGACGTGTAGCAACCATAGCATACATCAAACTGCCAACAGCTGAAGCATATGGTATCTTGGCCATTTCAGCCTTCTCATCATCAGATGTAGGGCTGTCCTCTGCACTGAGTTTCACATATGGAGGCAGTGGAACCCCAATTGTTTTCCTCCCCTCCATATTCAAACGCTGCAAAACTTTGGAGATATACTCCTGCTGACTTAGATAAAGTAAACCTTTAGATCTATCTCTGAGTATTCGCATGCCAAGAATGTGTGAGATGGGATGATCGAGGTACAGCTGGGATTCAGTAGACAGTGTGAGAGTGAGAGATAGAGTTGAAGCACGACACCCAAGAGAATAGACTGAATGAGTGTAACCAGAAAGTACAAAGTACAAACCTTAAATCTTAGGGTTGTAGGGGGTATTCACACCCGACACACACTAAGTGCCCAAATGTGTGTAACATAAGCACATAAGTACATACGACAATAAGACCATAAGTCTGGGGAAAAAAGCCTCTCCTACCGAGAGTAAAAAGTGCCCTAGTGTCCTACTAATCACCGACACTCCCATATGAGCGTAGGCGTAAGTGAGGCATGAGTCAAATACCCAACAAACCCCCCTGGAGTGAAGAGTGATCAAGAGTACAAGGATCATCCACCACCAAAGGATATCAAATTTAAAGCATCGCGAAATGTTTCAAATTTGTCAGGAGGAAGAGCTTTGGTAAAGATGTCTGCCACATTACTGGTGGTAGGACAATAGACAAGGCTGATATCACCTGCATGTAGCCTCTCTCTGACAAAGTGATAATGAATCTCAATGTGTTTCGTGCGAGCATGAAACACTGGGTTCCGTGCCACTGCAATGGCACTCTGACTGTCAGTGAACAAAGGAGTAGGCTCAGTTACAGATACATCCAAATCAGCTAGCAAGCGCCTAAGCCATATGCATTCAACTGTGGTAGTGAAAGCTGCCTTGTATTCAGCTTCACATGACGATGTGGCAACAGTGGATTGTTTCTTGCTAAGCCAAGAAATGCAAGAAGAGCCAAGAAAGAAACAATTGGCACTAGTGGAGTGACGTGTATCATAATCACCAGCCCAATCAGAATCACTGTAAGCATGTAACTGCAGTGGTCCCCCCTTGGCATAAAACAACCCAAGAGAACGAGTACCCTGCAAGTAGCGAAAAATACGCTTGACAGCTTGCCAATGTGACATAAGTGGCTGATTCATATACCTGCTCAAAGCTGAAAGTGCAAACTGTATGTCTGGCCTAGTATTGTAGAGATAGATAAGACATCCAACTGCAGGAGCATATGTATGTATATCAAACAAATCACTGTCATCATGTAATGACAGTTTCAGTCCAGGTTCCATGGGAGTACAAACTGGCTTGCAATCGTGTAAGCCAAACTTCTCAAGAAGCTGCCCAATATACCTTGACTGTGATAGCCCAATACCTCGAGCATTATGTATGAATTGGATGCCCAAGTAGTAATGCAAAACTCCTAAGTCAGACATGTCAAAAGTTTGCTGCAAATTTTGTTTGAATGCTGAAATCTGATCAGCATGTGTTCCAGTGAGCAAAAGGTCATCAACATAAAGACATATAATCAGCATAGATCCCCCTTCTTTACATACGTAAAGGGTAGACTCAAATGAGCTGTTTAGAAACCCCTGACCAAGCAAGAAAGCATCTATTTTTGCATACCAAGCTCTAGGAGCTTGTTTCAAACCATATAGTACCTTTTTAAGCTTGCATACCAAATGTTCTGAGCCTTCAACTGCAAAACCAATGGGCTGCTGTACATAAACTTCCTCCTGAAGTTCCCCATGTAAAAATGCAGTCTTGATATCTAGCTGATGCACTGCCCAACCATAATGTGCAGCCAAAGCAATCATAGACCTGATGGTCGTCATACGGGAAGTAGGAGCAAATGTCTCCTCATAATCAATGCCCTTTTTTTGTGCGCAGCCTTTAGCTACTAGCCGTGCCTTGTATTTATCAATGGATCCATCTGCTTTTCTTTTCAGTTTGTAGACCCATTTCGTTCCAATGGCTTTCTTCCCAAATGGCAAGGACACCAAATCCCAAGTTTGATTCTTAGTAATAGAATCTAATTCAGCTTGCATAGCTGCCATCCAATGCACACTGTGTTGTGCATCCTCATAACATTCAAGCTCTTCATTATCAAAAGTACTTGCTGCCATAATAAACTCCATGGTATGTGCCGAATCATGCAAACGAGTTTGCCTTCTAGTACGACCAGCCATGGGTGCATCCAAAGGACTATCTTGCATAGTCTGCAAATACCATCTAGGTAGCTGTCTAGCATCCTAACCATGTGCAAGCTCTTGCTGAATTTCAGTTTCAGGATGATGCTGAATATTCCGATCAGCCAATGGCTGAATTTCTGCACTTTCCATAGGAGCAGCTGGCTGAACATTAGGTTCATTTTCTGAACCTCCAGCTGAATCACCAAAAGTAATGGGCAGCAGCCCTTGAAAAACATCACAGGCAGCCTGATATGTATCCAAACCAGCCAAGGATAATTCTGATTTTTCATTAAAAACAACATCCCTGCTGACAAAAACCTTCTTTGTAACGGGATCATAGAGTCGGTAGCCTTTGCTCTCATTGCTATATCCCATAAAAATGCACTTAACAGCCTTGTTGTCCAATTTTTTTCTAAGTACCTGTGGAATATGGGCATAGGCAAGACACCCAAAGGTACGAAAGTGACCAACAGAAGGTTTACGGCTGTTCCAAGCCTCAAAAGGTGTGATGGTCTTCAAGGCTTTGGTAGGGCATCTGTTCAAAATATGGCAAGCACACATGACTGCTTCCATCCAAAAACTATGAGGCAAGCTCTTTGCCTTCAGTATACATCTGGCCATCTCCATGAGTGACCGATTCTTCCTCTCTGCTACCCCATTTTGCTGTGGAGTATAAACTGTAGTATACTGATGGACTATGCCCTTCTGCTGCAAAAAAGAATTCAGCATAGAGGACATGTATTCCCCCCCTCGGTCCGAACGGAGAGTCTTAATCTTGCATCCAGATTGATTTTCAACAAGTGCACTGAAAGCCAAAAATGCATCATACACTTCTGACTTCTTTTTCAAACAGCAGACCCAACAAAAACGTGTAAAGTCATCAATGAATGTCACAAAATAATAACAACCGCCCAATGACATGGTCTGCATAGGTCCACAAACATTTGGATGCACCAACTGCAATCTGGTTGTTGCTCTGAAAGCAACATCACGAGGAAATGAGAACCGATGCATTTTTCCCAAAATGCATCCCTCGCATAAATGCTCAGGAGGTCTCTCCAAGAGAGGTAAGCCATCCAGCATCTGAGTACGCTGCAAAAGCATCAAGCTGCCAAAGTTTACATGCCCCAAACGAGCATGCCATAACTCCGCCTGTATCATAGCAGGAGTAAGAGTGGATGTCAAGTATGCCGACTGATCTACTGAAAGAGCATCCAACTCATATAAACCATGACACAAAGATCCTGTCAAGACCAAAGTCATGCATTCTTTTTCTCTAACCATGCAACAGTCATCATCAAAGGTGACCTGCAAACCACAACGTGCCAAAGAAGAAATAGAAAGCAAATTCTTCTTGATTCCAGGCACAAACAAAGCATCATGCAGGCGGAGAATAGAGCCATCAATGGCTGTGAGCTGAATCTCCCCAATACCACGAACAGGGTATGATGCATTATTGGCACACTGTACCGATTTCCCAACGGGAGGTGCACTAACTGAAGCAAACAAATCTCTGCGAGATGTAATATGTCTAGAAGCACCACTGTCAAAGAACCAAGTGCCAGCATCCTCTGTGGAACTAAGTGCTCTATTGGCCCAAGAGATGTCATAACTGCAAGCGTAAAAACAATAGTCCCTGTCCACAACAAAGGACGCGGACTCACTAGCAGTGGAAGGAGTAGTAGAAACAGACATTCCTGACTCCTTCTTCTTCTCTTTGGCAATGCGCTTTCTGCACTCAGTGATATAGTGGCCGGGCTTCTTACAATAATGACATTTTCATTTTTTTGCTTGCGTTCCCCCTTGTGTCTGATTCTGCGATGTGCCCGAAGTGCCAGAACTCTGTGGAGCATTTTTCACCTTGCTGTTTTTGCCTTTTTGTCTTGCCACAAAAGCCTGCTCAGAGACTATAGCATCCACACCATTATTTTTCCGTGTTTGCTCCTCCTCTAGAAGCAAACTAACCAGCTGAATAAAAGTGAGTGGGTGCTCAGCAATCCTCATGGTGAGGTTCAATGCAGTATGAAAAGACAAGTACGAAGGAGGTAAGGAATTCAAGGTGGTGGATATCAACTGTGCATCCGAAAAATACTCATCTACATTCATGAGCTGCTCCCTCAAGTCCTGAATCTTATTTAAGTGATCCTGCATAGAATCACCCTCATGCATCTTCAGAGTTTCCAACTCTTTCTTCAAGAAGGAGATCCAAGTCTCATTCTTTCCTGCAAACATATGCTCCAAAGTCAACCATGCATCTCGTGAAGAAGATGCCGAATGGATATGAGGTATGATGGACCGCTGAACTGCCAGAGCAATCAGCGACAAGGCCTGTGCATCACGTGTATCCCAAGCTTTTTGAGCTGCAGTTCTTGGAGGAAGTGGTTGAGGTGGAGCGGGCTGAGGTCCCCGTTGTCCACGTGCACTATGGGGAGGAGGAGTAACGGGAGCTACAAATCCCGGTCGAGTTTCCTCTCCACTGACATAATCCCATAAATTCTTGGCCACTAATACATTCTTCATCATAAATGACCAAAGCGAATAGTTGTTTCGGTCCAATCTGTCTTCCTTGGATACATACGTAAAGACATCACCTCCTTGATTTGCCATGATGACAAATTTCCAAAGACAAAATGAGCAATGTTAAAGCAGTATGAACTGGAAACCTGCAAATTTCCAGAAATTGCAGCAAACACATTTCTGCAATTAATGTGCAAGGGTGTACTCTGTCAGAAAACTGTCTTTTAATGCACGCTTCCCAAGGTGCAAACAGTGCACTGCAACACTGTTATATCAAAATCCCCAAAATTTTTGCCAAAATTTCTGTCAAAACAGTCTTTCTGTGACTGTACCAGTAGATCATATGCAACTATCCCCAAAATACACAAAAGCCCCAAAATTTCTGATGATCCAGTCCAGAAATTTGCATCAAATTTTTTTCACACCTGTGTTGTGCTTGCGGTCCTTGCTGCGTATGAACCTCCTCTGCCAGAAATTGATTCTGGACTAAAATTAATAAAAAGAAAAAAAGAAAAACACACCTGACGTGGTCAGGGCGGACGAGTAGAGTGACAGGTCTGACGTGGACTCGTTAGACGGGCGGGCAGGACAGTCACGAGCTGACGTGGACTCGTCAGACGGGCGGGCAGGACAGTCGCGAGCAGGCGTTGCAAGTGGCTGGTCGTCAGGCGGGCGGCAGGACAATCGCGAGTTGACGTGGACTTTGTCAGACGGGCGGGTGGCTCGCTGTGCTGAGGAAGTGGCGCCTGCAGCTGGCGGACGTGTTGGAGGCAGACTTGCTGGAGGCAAACGTGCTGGAGGCAAGGGGCGCCCAGGCCAGCTGGCGACTGCACAGGCAGTTTAGGGAGAAATTGACGGGGACTGGCGAGCAGGATCAGGCGGTGTTGGCGGGTAGACGAGCTGCAGGTCGAGCTGCTGAACTGGTCGACTGGGCAGAGCTGGCGAGGGCTGCAGACAGCAGACAGAAGACTGCTCTGATACCAAATGTGAGATGGGAGGATCGAGGTACAGCTGGGATTCAGTAGACAGTGTGAGAGTGAGAGACAGAGTTGAAGCACGACACCCAAGAGAATAGACTGAATGAGTGTAACCAGAAAGTACAAAGTACAACCCTTAAACCTTAGGGTTGTAGGGGGTGTTCACACCCGACACACACTAAGTGCCCAAATGTGTGTAACATAAGCACATAAGTACATACGACAATAAGACCATAAGTCTGGGGGAAAAAACCTCTCCTATCGAGAGTAAAAAGTGCCCCAGTGTCCTACTGATCACCGACACTCCCATATGAGCGTAGGCGTAAGTGAGGCGTGAGTCAAATACCCAACAGAATGTGATTTGCATCACCTAAATCCTTCATGTCAAAGCTGCCATGAAGACTTTGCTTCAATGAATCCAAGGCATGAGTATCCCTGTTAGCAATCAGCATGTCATCAACATACAAAACCAAGATAATCAGGCTGCCATTTGCTGTCTTCTTGGTGTACAAGCAGTGATCCAGTTGACTTCTATGAAAGCCTAGGGACTGCATGAATGTATCAAACTTATGATACCATTCTTTTGGTGCTTGTTTCAGCCCATACAAACTCCTTTTGAGTTTACATACCATTTGTTCTTTCCCTAGTTTAACAAACCCTTCAGGTTGCTGTATATATATGTCTTCATGCAGGTCACCATGTAAAAACGCTGTCTTTACATCGATCTGTATGAGCTCCATATCCTCAACTGCAACCAAGCCCAAAATGGTTCTCAATGTAGTCATCTTGGCTACAGGAGAGCAAATCCCATCAAAGTCAATTCCATGCTCCTGCTTGTACCCCTTTGCAACCAATCTTGCTTTGTACTTTGGTGAGGAACCAGAAGTGACTTTCATTTTGTAAACCCATTTGCATGGAAGGGTTTTCTGCCCTTTAGGCAACTGCACCAAGTGCCAAGTGTCAGTTTTTTCAAGAGATTCCATCTCTGACAGCATGGCTTTATACCATTTCTTGCTGTCCTGTCTGTCCATTGCTTCCTTGAAGCAAGACGGTTCACCACAATCTGTCAACATGACATACTCAGCCACATTAATTGCACAAGGAACAAATCTGTCAGGTTGTCTAGTAGCCCTAGACGATCTCCTAACCCAATGGTCATTGTTTGTTGGCTGTTTCTGCAAATTTCCATTTTCAGGGCATTTCAGCCTGCAAATCAGCATTTACAGCTTGCTGTCCTGGCTGTTCCTGCACATGTAATGGCTCATTTTCATAGGCAATAGCTGGCTGATCATTTCCAACATCATTTCCTGCATTTACAGGTTCATTTACAGCAGGTATTTGCTGCTGTACAACAGGCACATTTTGCTGTACAGCGGGCACATTTTGCTGTCTAAAAGGTATTTCTTCCCGGAATACAACCCTACGGACCTCCTCAATCTTTTCGGGTTGTTTGTGCATGTGATCTTCCCGGAAGATAACGTCATTGCTGCGTACTATTGTCCTTTTCTTGGGATCCCACAATTTATACCCCATTTCACCCTTGTCACCATATCCTAGGAAAATGCATGTACAGGACTTTGGCTCAAGTTTGCTGTGTTTTTCTTTACGAATGTGCACAAAAGCCTCGCAGCCAAACACTTTCAAATGAGCATATGAAGGTGGCTTGCCCGACCACGCTTCTTGGGGAACCCCCCCCCCCCCCCCAAAAGACCTGTTTGGTGACCGATTAATCAAGTGAACGGCTGTCATAATAGCCGCTGCTCAAAAACCATGGGGTAATGCAGTATGAGACAACATCGTACGGATCTTATCTCGGATGGTCCGATTCATACGCTCTGCAACTCCATTTTGGGGTGGAATATGAGGGGCAGTGAGCTCCCTCTTTATCCCTTTGCTGTCACAAAATGCATGAAAGCCTTTGGACACATATTCCCCACCATTGTCAGAACAAAGACACTTAAGTGTCTTATATGTCTGATTTTCAGTCAATTCCAAGAATTTTTAAAACTTGTCAAGCACTTCATCCTTGCTACGAATAGGGTAAACCCATACTTTCCGTGTAGCATCATCGACAAGGGTGACAAAATATTTCTTTCCACCTAAAGATAATCCTGGCATTTGACATACATTTGAATGTGCTAACTCTAGAGAAGAAGATTTCAAAGAAAGAGACTTTTTATGAGAAGTCTGTGTATATTTGCCATAAATATAATGATCACAGTACTCAAAACCTGCATAACGAAGACAAGGCAAGTAACCCAAACGAGAAAGCACTTTCATTCCTGTTTGACTCATGTGTCCCAACCGGCCATGCCACAAAGAAACACTTGGCTGCTCGGTCACGGCAACAACATGGTCACGCACACTCGATACATGAAGTGGATACAACGTATCACTATTGCAACCTCTGGCAATAACCCTAGACCCCTTATAGATCTTCCATTTTCCATCACCAAAGGTGGTATGAAAACCATCATCATCTAGTTGCCCTGTGTTGATCAAGCTCTTCTTGAGCTGAGATACATGCCGTATATGCTGAAGTGTAAAGACAGAGTCATGCTGAAACTGTGACTGCACACTGGCAATTCCTGCAATCTCACATGCATAGTTGTCCCCAAGATGGACAACACCATGTCGACCCCCTCTATATGCGGAAAACCACTTAGGATGAGGGGTGACATGAAAAGAAGCACCTGAATCAAGAATCCAGGTATGCATGTCATCGTCTGTATCTGCAAGGAGAGCATGTGCACCAAAATGTGAAGAGACAAAGAGTACATCACTCCCACTGTCACTGTCATGAGTGACTACATTCACCTCTTCAATTTTTACATTGCTTTTCTTAGGCCGACTGTCCTTCTCTTCCTTGCAATCATCTGTCTTCTTGCCTTTTCCTTTCTCTTTCTTCCATTTGTAGCAGTCATGTTTAAAGTGACCCTTCTTGCCACAATGATGGCATTCAACATCTTTGCCACGTGATTTACTGCGTCCCTAGCCATCATATTTGCCCTTTTGTTGTGATCTGCCCCTAGTATGCAAAGCACTCAAAGACTTGCTGGATGCATTGTTTTGTCGATTCATCTCTTCCATAAGTAGAGCACTCTCTACATCAGCATACAAAAGGATCACATTAGAATTGCTCATGGCAGTCCTGAATGTATCCCAACTCTTTGGTAGAGTGCAAAGCAAGAAAGTAGCCTTAAATTCCTTATCAATCATAAATTTCAAGGCAACCAGTTGGCTGAAAATGGAGTTAAACTCACTCAAGTGAGTAGACATTGCTGTACCTTCTTTCATATGCAAATCCATAAGCTTTTTCAGCCAATACACTTTACTTGCAGTGCTCTTCTGTGCGTACAGTTCTTCCAGTCTAGTCCATATAGCATATGCAAAATCCAAACCTTGAATGTTGAAGAGCAAGGCATCAGAAATCGATAGCTCTATGGTTGAGCGTGCAAGCTCATTCAACTCATCCCAATCATACTGATCCATGTCCACGGGGTTTGCCCCTTTAGTTTTGGTTGGCTTTGTGTGCTTCTTTTGTAATAGGATATTGTAGCACTGTTTTTGCCACACTGCAAAGTTATGTGCGCCTTCAAGCTTCTTTATATTCATCAAATTACTGCTGTCATTGCTGCCAGCCATGGTTTTTAGCTCAAAAGTGACCAAAAAACCAGTAAATGTAGCCCCAAATTGTCACCCAAGTGACAAAGGTACAAACAAGTACCAATCAGCAATAAATGACCATGCAGAAGTACAGATTTCAGATCTGTAATTCAAGTTTTCAGAAGCACCAAACCAAGTGCTACAGCATTATCCAACTGATTACAGCTGTTCCAAAATGCATGTTCCTTACTTTACATGAGAATCCCAAAATTTCAGCTGCAATTTCTGTTGAACGTGTACCCACAGGCATAAAATTTGACACGAACGGTCAAAAGCCCCAAAATTTTGTGCTCAAAAGCGTCAAACACACATCTGCATTTCCTTTCTCATGCATAGGACTATCCAATTTTGCCAAAATAAAGCAATTTCAGCAAAACCCCCAAATTTTACCAAGTGTTGATGTCCAAATTGTGCGGAATTCAACCTGCATGTACATAAAATGACCAAATGCTGCACAAATTTTGCCCAAATTGCAAAAGCCCCAAATTGCACGGGGTCCAATGTGCGTCAATGTCGAGAAATTGGGTTAATTTCAGCCCAATTTGTGCATGTACATGAAAAGCCCCAAATATCAGGGACAAAATGTCACAAATTCCTGTAATTTTTTGAGACATATTTGCTTGTCCTGCATCAAATTTCCCAAATCTGGAAAAAGCCCCAAATTTCTGGGCTAAATGTCAAGAAATTTCACTCAAATGAGTAAAATTTCAACAATTTTGGCGATATCCCCAATTCAAATGCGTAGAATGTCTGCAATTTCGACACAGATACCTCAATTTTCCATGAACAGCGCTCAGTTTGGCAAAGTCCCAGCTTTCTGGGCCAAAATTGCACAAAGTTGATGTTTTGTGCTTGCAAGCGTGAACCCCGGTTAGGGGAAGGAGTTTGAGAAAAAAAAAATTTAAAGGAAAAATTTCGAATGACAGGTCCGTTGACCCGTCAGGCCTCCCCGTCGCGTGCTGCTCCGTCACACGTCACGTGTTGCGCCGCTCTGTCAGGTCTCCTTGCCCGCTGCTGGTTCCGTCACGAGTTGTGCGCGTTGACTGCTGTCCACTATCGCCCGTCATTTGTAGCCGTTTTTGGTCCACGCTGTCGCGGCCCGCTGCCCGTGCAGTCGCCTTGGTCCACGTTGGACCCTGACTAGTCACAGCTGTCACGCTACTGCCCGTTCTGTCCCGCCAGTAACACGCCAGCGATTCTTGCTTGCACTGCCTCTTGCTGGCTCCTCAACAGTCCACAAGACTGTTACACGAGACTATGCGTGTCGCCTGCACCTCTCAACAGCTTGAGTGAACCATTGGCTCTGATACCAGTTTGAAGGAATCGATTAGGCACGGAGATCGAGACAGATAGTCATTACGCGCAGTGAGAGAGACATGGAGAGTGCAAGAGAGCAGAGTATAGAGTGAACACGTTTTTAGGTACAATGACGAGTGTACCACTTTAGGTTTTAGATAGATATATGTATGAAAGTACAATGTGCTAAGCGTGTGTTCACACCCGTGCACATATAAAAGGCACAATGGCCCATTATTCCCAACAGAAGCCCCAAATCTAATATGAGTTGGCTAGCGTGTTGAATCCTCCTGAAATACACTGATTTCAGTTGTGAAAATTCAAGTATGAAGCCTTCAAGTCTAGGCGCGCTTCCCAAAGTGTTTGTCAAACCTAAAATTTGCTCTAAATTAGTTTTAGATTAGGGTTTACAGTAGAGATTCACCAAAATCTCCACCTCCAATGGTTGGGATTGTTGTGAAACTTGGAGCAAAGCTAGGAAATGGATGGAGAAAGAGAGAGAATGTTGCAGAGAGAGAAAATTCAGAGATTTATTAGATAATTTGGTGAAATTGAGCTATTGACCTAGTTTTCCAGCTCCAAATGGATTCTCTAACAGCAAAAGGAAGCATCAGAGGCTGTAATCTTTAGGAGAAATTCTTGTTTGTGCTATGATAGAAGAGGCCAATACAAAGAGAATTATATATGCATCCAATAAGCTACAAGTTCCATGATTGGATAATACTGCTTTCCTCTTACAAACGTTCTCACAAGATCAATAGAAAAAAAATGTTTTCACTAAAATGGTCTTCAATGGCTGAGAAATGGCCCTAAAAGTAGGTAGCAACAGCCCAACCTCTCTTCCCAACAGCTCCAAAATGCAAAAATGAGATTTCCTTCTCCCTTGGCCCCCAATTGATCTTTCCCAAACTTACATGGGCAAGTTTTGCTGCAGCCTTCTAAATTGAATATCCAACATTATCTAGCCTATTAAAATTGTTTTCAAAATATGAATTCTGAAAATTAATTTAATGATTATATCTGTGCCCAAAAAAATCTAACCAACCAACAATTAAATTGTCTAGGCCAATTTGTCTTCCAAGTATTCTTAAGCAGTTATTAGCCCTTTGACCGGCGTTAATTAAGTAAAAGACCTAGTCTCTTAGGTCACCAGTGACATTAGTGGCCAGTAAATTGGTCGAGGTCAAAATTTGACACTAGGTACTACCTAGTATTTGGCAAGTATAACTTATTACAACTTTTGCCTTTGGCACAACTAATATTTCGAGGTCTTGGTTTCCACATTGTGAAATAATTAACTTGCACCTCACATGTGCAAGTCATGTTAGCATAAAATTTCACGTCCTTGTGACCCCATTGCTATCAATGAGTAGTCAGGCAGTTACATTGTTGCGTTTATCAATTCCAGCCCCAGAGATGGTTGCATTGTAGTTTTTGGCTTGTTGACATTCCATTTGTAGCAGTGGCCAGATTTGCGTTTGCATCTATAGTAGGTCGTTTTTGTGTTTTCAGCACTTTTGTTCATCAGGCTTTGCTCCAACTGGTAGTTACCTGCACTCAAGATCCGTGTCTGATAGATGACATACATTGACACCTCCCTCAGCCCGCTTCCACAAGAGCCACTGGTTGTTGGACAGCTCAGCTCTTGAGCATTCAGTACATTGTCTCATTCATCTATAGCGTTGATTCATTCACTTCTGAGTTCTCCTCTCTGTCTGTTTGTGTTTGTGTTTTTGCGTTTTGCATTTAGGGTTTGTGTTTATTGCATTTATGTCTTAAGCTAGTGTGTTTTAGTTGTGGTTGTACTCTTTGTGTTTTCTCCATGCAAACCTTAGCATATCTTCAAACTTGCTATGGTGATTGGTTGTCCTTTTGGAGGATTGCCAATTTCTCAATTGGTGGAAAGATATGGGCTGCAGACATCTCTACATCAATGAAGGAAAAATGGCATCAGGCTGTCGATGCTGTTATGGAGACATGCAGCCCACAACTTGCGACATATTTGACACCATGTTTTTTATATTTTCTGGCTGCTCTGCAATTTGGGCTATCGTCATGAAGACTGAAGTGGACCCTGGAGGAGAAGAAGTTGGTCATTGCTGCTGTGGTTTGAACCTGTATCTCAGCAAAACAGTTATTGTTTCATCACCTCTCCCACTGGAGTCTGGCATCTGGACTAGAGGCATCTTTGAAGGTGCTTAGCTTGTGGTTTATGGTTCTGGGATGAATTTTTCTGCTGTTTCAACAAATTATAATAGTATGCACCACCTTTTATCTTTTTATGAATGTTAGTTGCATCTCATGCTGTAAACAGCTGTAGTATGCTGGTTCTGTATGGTATGAATTGTTGTTTTGGTTGTTATTGAAGCCTTGTGCAAACATGTCCATTAGGTTTTTCTACGTCATCAGTCTCTATCAAATTTGGATAATCATAAACTGAGGGTATCACCTTTGTTTCCCAGACTGATTCAAATGTAACTTTGAGATAAAAATCCGCACCAAAAATTGGCCCTTTCCAACCTTGGCAAGATCAATGTGATAGTTTTGAAGCATCACCAAACTTTTAATCAGAGTACACAATATGTTTGCAAGCTCATATTGAGGTCTTGCCAAGAAATGTGAGTGTGTATTGCTTGTTCTGAGTCACCTAATTGCTAGTATTATGCAAGTTAGAAGCTTTACATGTGCAATAGCTCATGCCAATGCTGTGTGCACATATGAGATACTTACCGATTGTTCTAGACTAGTTTCAACTTAAATATCAGTGTTGAAGACTACATTGGTTATTGGCTTTGGATTTTTGTTTGTGTACATTTTGAAGTGAGGGTTTGTCACTGAATTGCGACAATTTTAAGATTTTGGAATCTTCCTGTATCTTATATTCTCTTTCAGGCACAGGCACAGGCCAAGGAAAAAAAGGATCTCAAGGTTGCTTTTTTAACGACGCAGGCGGCCATAATTTTTTTAGGTAGCACTCTTTTGTCAATTTATTGCAATAATTGATCATCACTGCTTTCTAACCTTTTAGCTATTTTAATTCCTGGTAACATTATTAATACATTTACAACTCTTGATGGTTTGAAGAATCAATTAATCGGGGAGAGGACATCTCAAGATCTGGTACTTTCTAATGTTAATACAAGTCCTGCAGTTTATGCTTCAGTTTTCTTCTTTTAAGTGCATGCTTTTGTCTAGTTGAACTTCTGTCAATGACCTGAAAGAAATGAGGAGTATTTTGGATGAACGAGACATTTATATTTCTTCCTTAAGCGAAATATGCCTTCCTAAAAATTTGGCCTTTTTTTGGTGCAAAATAATCTTTATTATTGTTGGGATGTCCTTATTGACATGTATGTTTATCATTTTGCGGGAAACCCCAAAAGGGATGAAAAACCCACATGAAATGTGAAAGTATAGAGTACAAAACCCTTCCCATACACAGAGGCCAAGGGCTAAAAGTAGAAGAAAATACAAAAGCCTGCTTTACTTAAGAGTAAGTAGCAAGGTAAAAGCTTTGTTGTTGGAGACTTTACAGGGGCTAGTAAGTGCTTGGCAGTGAGTACCAAGCATTCACCAAATGTATAATGGCATTCCCTAGACTGTGGATGGTGTGTTCATGGTTTTACTGTGGAACAAACACCTTTCCTGTTAAATGAAAAAGCCATGGAATATAGAGGGTGATATGATAAAGCCAAAACAGCATTTTTCTCTCTTCCACAGTAAATTGGGCTTCAAAAAAGATTTATCCACTCATCATCACGTTTGTGATGATGTATGTGCAATATCATGTGAGAATGAGAGATTTCCATAGCCCTTTTTGTCTGAAAACCTACTGATTAGGATGGTTGCACATTAGCATAGTGAGTGAAAAAGATATTACAATATCTGGCTGCCTTTGATTAGTACATATGCTAATGGGGACTTCAATATTAACTGCTTGACTGAAGTGCTTCTCAGTGTGAATTTTTTTTTCATAGGCTGCCTTTCGCTATGAGCGGGTGTCTCCATATGCTCTTGCTCCAGGGTCTGAGGCAACAAAGCAGTCAGGTTTTTAGTCTGAGTGTTAGGAGCTTGAGCCTCTTTGATAAGTAATATCTGAGAAGGATTGGAGAGGGACATATAAGCATCATCAAGCCTCTGGTTTCCTTTTCAGTCAATTCTCCTCAATTCTTTCTTTGACTGGTTGCTGATGTTCTTTCTTTGACTAGCTGTAGAGGAGGAGGAAAGAGAGGTGGCAGCACTTTTCTCTTCATTTTGTGCATATCTGTATACTGCCTTGTGAAGTGTCTGATTTGCCTGCAGCTAGAGTAGGCATTCAGAAAGGTAGAATAATAAACCTGAGTGTGACAAGGATGGCAACATCTAATCTTTCCTACAGATAGAAAGGCGCTGTTTGCAACATATGCTGTATGATGCATAACCTATTTCTCTTCCTAGGACCAAAAATTTCTTCTTTGGAGCATTCAAAACTCTCTTGAACATCATTGCAATAGGTTCATAAAATAGCCCCAAAAAGGCATTCTTGCTTTTTGCATGAGACACAAGACTTTGTGGCTCCAACAAGTTCTATAAAAGGGACTCAGTGTGCACACCACTATTCATAGGAGCTTGCCTTCTAGTACGACTAGCCATGGGTGCATCCATATGACTATCTTTCATAGTTTGTAAATACCATCTATGCATTTGCCTTGCCTCCTAACTGTGCATAAGCTCTTGCTGAATTTCAGTTTCAGCACTTTGCTGAATATTCAGATCAGCCAATGGTTGATTTTCTGCCTTTTCCAATGGAGC
Source organism: Lygodium microphyllum (assembly GCF_053477565.2). Taxonomy (NCBI): domain Eukaryota; kingdom Viridiplantae; phylum Streptophyta; class Polypodiopsida; order Schizaeales; family Lygodiaceae; genus Lygodium; species Lygodium microphyllum. The sequence continues at coordinate 216,681 of NW_028229562.1, read as the reverse complement.
ATTTAGCTGAAAATTGAGTTCACTTGCTGAAACTCCAGTTGAATCACCAAATGTAATGGGTAGTAGCCCTTCAAATACATCACGGGTAGCCTGATATGTGTCTAAACCAGCAAGGGACAATTCTGATTTTTCATCAAATAGTACATCCTTACTGACAAACACCTTTTTAGAGACAAGATCATAGATCTGTAGCCTTTGCTCTCACTACTATATCCCAAAGAAGAGGTAATCCATCTAGCATCTGTGTGCGCTGTAAGAGCATCAAGCTACCAAAGTTCACATGCTCCATGCGAGCATGCCATAACTTTGCCTGTATCATAGTAGGAGTAAGAGTGGATGCCAAGTACGTTGACTGATCAGTTGAAAGAGTATCCAACTCATATAACCCGTGACATAAAGTGCCAGTCAAGACCAAAGTGATGCGTTCCTTATCTCTCACCATGCATCTATCAATCATCAAATGTGACTTTTAATCCACAACGTGCCGAAGAAGAAATGGAGAGCAGATTCTTCTTTATACCAAGCACAAACAAAGCGTATTGTAGGTGGAGAATAGAGCCATCAATGGCTGTGAGCACAATCTCCCCAATACCTCTAATAGAGTATGATGCATTGTTGGCACACTGTACAGACTTGCCAATTGGAGTTGCATCAACATAAGCAAATAAATCTCTGCGAGGTGTGATGTGCCTAGTTTTTTCCTAAGCACCACTGTAAAGAAACCAAGTGCTTGCATCCTCAGTAGAGCTAAATGCTCGATCAGCCCAAGAAGTGTCATAACTGCATGTGTAAAAGTAATAGTCCCTGTCTGTAACAAAGGACGAGGACTCAGTAGCAATGAAAGGAGCATTAAAAACATACATTCCTGACTCCTTTTCCTAGGCGATGCGCTTTCTACACTCAGTGATGTAGTTGCCTGGCTTCTTGCAATAATGGCATTTGCCCTCTTTGGTTTGCGTCCCCCCTTGTTTTTTACTTCCATGTGAGGTGCTTGAAGTTCCAGAGCTCTGCGCAACATTCTTTACTTGTTTGCCTTTGCCCTTTTATCTAGCCATAAAAGCCTGCTCAGAGGCTATGACATCCACACCACTATTTCTTCTTGTTTTCTCCTCCTCTAGAAGCAAACTGACTAGCTGAAGGAAAGTAATTGGTTGTGGGGCAATCCTCATGGTGAGGTTTAGGGCAGTGTGGAAAGCCAAGTATTAAGGAGGTAATGAGTACAATGTAGTAGATATCAGCTGTGCATCTGAATAGTATTCATCGACATTCATAAGTTGCTCATGCAAGTCCTGAATTTTGTTCAAGTGATCTTGCATAGAATCACCCTCATTCATCTTCAATATCTCTAGCTCTTTCTTTAAGAAAGAGATGCGAGTCTCATTTTTACCAGTAAACATCTGCTCCAAAGTTAACCAAGCTTCTCGTGAAGAAGCTGCAGAACGAATGTGAGGGATGATGGACCGTTGAACTGCCAATGCAATCAACGACAAAACCTATGCATCCTGTGTATCCCATGCTTTTTGAGCTGCTGATCTTTGGGGAAGTGGCTGAAGTGGAGCAGGCTGAATAGGCTGAGGTGCCCGTTGTCCATGTCCTCATGGAGGAGGAGTAGCAGGAGCCACAACTCCGGGCCTAACTTCTTCTCCACTGACATAATCCCAAAGATTTTTCACAACAAGCACATTCTTCATCATGAAGGACCAAAGTGAGTAATTGTTACCATCCAATCTCTCCTGTTTGGATACATAGGTAAATACATCTCCTCCCTGATTTGCCATGATAATCAATACCAAAAGAAGGCAAAAGAGTAATGTCCAAGCTGGAATAACTTGAAAATCTCCAAAATTTCTAGAAATTACAGCAAATAGCTTGCTGTAATTAGTACATTGAGGTACATTTTGTCAAAACTGTCTGTAATGCACGTAGTCCAAGGTGCATTCAATGTTTAGCAACATTGTATGAGCAAAAACCCCAAAATCTCTTGCCCCAAAATTGTACAAAACAGTCTATCTCTGATTGAGACTGTAGTACATGTGCCAATGCCTTCAAAAAACTCAAAAGCCCCAAGATTTTTGATAAATTTGCATCAATCGTGTCCCAGACACGTACTCAGAGTTCTGTGCCTGCTTGGGCAGAAGCTTTGTTTCTAGAAATGAATCCGGAATAAAAAGGTAAATTTTTTTAAAAAATACATCTGAAATCAATCGACCAGTCAAGCTGGTGGCCATAGGCATAGGTACAAGTGTAGGTGGCGGGCAATTGGGTACAGGCGGACATGTGGCGCTCAGCAGGCGGGAGCAGGCGGCGCTGCTGGCGGGCGTCAGAACCTTGGCGGGAGGATGCAAGGTGGATAGGCGGCGCTTAGCAGGCGCAGGCGGTGCTGGTGGTGGGAGGGCTCAAGGTAGACATGTGGCGTAGCCTAGGTCGTTGATCAAGGGCAGGATGTCTGCTTTTGACAGGCTCAAGTTGATTGAGTGGGAGCAAGGTAGCTCCAGAGCTGATAGTGGACAGGCAGTAGATCTGTATTGAACCGGGACTCCTTGAGGCTGAGCAGAGCTGAACTAAGCAGAGCCTTAGCTTTGATACCAAATGTGAGATGGAGAGGGGATTGAAGCTTTAGCTCAGAGTGCAATAGACAGTGTGGAGAGTGAAGTACGACACCCAATGCAATAGATTGAAAGAGTGTAATCTGAAAGTACAAAGTACAACCCTTAAACCTTAGGGTTGTAGGGGGTGTTCACACCCGAACACAATAAGTGTCCGTAAGTATGTGACATACATACGAAATAAGACTAAGTATTGGGGAAAAAACCTCTCGTACCGAGAGTAAAAAGTGCCCCAGTGTCCTATTGATCATCGACACTCCTCTGTGAGCGTAGGCGTAAGTGAAAACCCAACAAAAGGTATTTGTCAATAGGAATGTGGTTTTTGATGAAAAATCAGAATTATCCCTTGCTGGTTTTGACACATATCAGGTTGTCAGCGATGTATTTGAGGGGTTGCTACCCATTTCATTTGGTGATACAATTGGAGTTTCAGCAAGTGAATTTAATGTTCAGCTAGCTTCTCCATTGGATAATGCAGTAAATCAGCCCATGGCTGATCTGAATATTCAGAAAGGTACTAAATCTAAAATTCAGCAAGAGCTTGTACACAGTCAGGAGGCTAGACAAATGCCTAGATGGTATTTATAGACTATGAAAGATAGTCATTTGGATGCTCCTATGGCTGGTCGTACTAGAAGGCAAGCTTGTATGCATGATGGTGCACATACCATGGAGTTTGTTATGGCAGCACATATAGTTGATGATGAGGAGCCTGAATGTTTTGAGGATGCACAACATAGTGTGTATTGGATGGCAGCAATGCAAGTTGAGTTTGATTCCATCATAAAGAATCAAACATGGGATTTAGTGTCTTTGCCTATTGGGAAGAAAGCCATTGGAATAAAATGGTTCTATAAGCTGAAAAGTAATGCAGATGGATCCATTGACAAATATAAAGCCAAACTTGTAGCCAAGGGCTATGCACAGAAGAAAGGCATTGACTATGAGGAGACATTTGCTCCTATCTCTTGCAGGACTACCATTAGGTTCACTCACGCCTACGCTCACAGAGGGGTGTCTGTGATCTTCAGTAGGACACTGGGGCACTTTTTACTCTCCGTATGAGAGGTTTTTTCCCCAGATATACTCCCTTTATTTTATGTGCCTATGTTACACAGTTTTGGGTTTTGGACACTTATCATGTTTCACACACTTCGGGTGTGAACACCCTCTTACAACCCTAAGGTTTAAGGGTTGTACTTTGTATTTGCACCTTACACTTGAGATTATTGCATTGGTTGTCGTGCTCTCAAACTCTACACTGTCTACTCCACTCTCATTTGAGCTTTGATCCCTTCTTGTTCTAACAACTTTGTTGTGTGGAAAGAATTTGGGCTTTCAAGAGAGTAGGGAGAAGCTGAATAAAAGCCTGTCAAAGGTTGAGAAAAGGAGTAGATATGAAAATTAGCTTGAAAAGAGGCGAAAACAACAAGAAAAGGCTAGAAATCATTGACACAACCTAGGGAATTAATGGCTGCAAATAAATGCTTCATTTGTGAATAGGAGGGTCAGATTGCAAAGGATTGTCCTAATAGGCAGCAAGCTGGAAAATTGAAAAATTAGGTAGATTCTAAGGGTAAGAAGACCAAAACAGTAGTGGGATTGATACCTGATGTTCTTAGGGATGAGTCGGATTGATAATGCTATGGAGTTGTGTAGAGCATGGGGCAACATCAGGGATTAGCTTGTGTTTATATTCTTTGATAATGTTGCATGAGCCAACTTCATATCTACAGATATGCCAGCTCATCTAGGCATATGAGAGGATGCCCGTTGATGGGGGAAGTTCGAATAGTATACAAAGACCATGTAAAGCTTGTCATACCGCTCATCGGAAAGCTTTGGTTACACATTGAGGAATATGTGGACAGCAAAGAGTTCTTTATTGCTCCACTTGAGGGTTGTGATGTCTTGCTTGGTATGCCATGGTGCCATCATATGCATGCACTAATTGATTTCCATGCCAAAGTGATTACTATTCAGTGTAAGGGCAAGACCCATACACTTGACGTAAAGTTGAAAGGGGAATATGTCCTTGTTGTATTGGCTGCTGCCATTTCAAAAGTAATGAAAAATCACCTTTCAGTTTCTTGGTTTTTACTAAGGATAAGGTTGATAATGGAAGTCTTGGGAACATGTCAAAGCTAGAGAAGGATAGCATTTCATTTTTAAGAGTGTATGTTGATTGCTTCTCGAAGTCACTTTTGGGATAGCTACGGCTTGAACGGCTTGAAGATCATGGCATAGATCTTATCCTTGGAAGTAGCCCACCTAATAATCCACCGTATAGAGTGAGTGTAGCCCATTAGGAGGAGATTATGAGTTTGGTGAATGAGTTGTTAGGAAAAGAGCTGATTTAGCACTTCTACACCATGAGTTATGGATAGCTTTAGTGTGTAGTGGAACTTGGATGATCAGTTTGAGATCAATTTCAGCTCAGCTTTTGATCAGCTAGAGATCAATTTATGGTCGCTTTTGGGATCAGTTATACATTAATTTTTGATTAGTTTTTGCCCTCAGTTTGGGATCACATTTGCAACAGTTAGTGACCAGTTTTCAGATCAGTTAATGATCAGTTTATGCCTAGTTTTCAATGGTTATCAGCTGGTTCCATGGACAGCACCATGATTAATGAATGCCATGGTCTCCGCAAAGAAATTCTGGCAGTCCTCTCACACTTCTCATTAAGACTGAGCATTTTGTTAGCTATTCACAATAGATCCCAATCAAATTTGGTGGACAGTTAAGGAATTTGTGTTGTAAACCCTAATTTACAGCAAAAATCAGGGTTTAGTAGCTACCTTGAGACCCATGCTATCCTTGACATGCCATCACTCAAGGGCATCACATGTTATGGGAGCACTAGATTGTGTTGGGTGTAAAGTTCCTTCAAGGTGTAAAGTCCCATTAATCTTCGTGTCTATAAACTTTCGGGTGTGAACACACCCTTATTTATACCCTAAACATATAAGTACATTTTATTCTCTTAGCTCTGCTCTTGCTCCATTTCTATCTTGCACTCCATTGCGCTCTCTTCTCACAACAAACTGGTGTTAGAGCTACAACAATGTGTGCGCTTTCCAAGAAGTGCAAGTTAGTTCTGCGCATGAGAAGAAACTTGTTTTTACTTAAACAATCACTTGGTAGCAAGGCGTAGGTCATTCTCTACTCAGACAGGTTAGTTCGTCATTTTTGGGACACGCGTATAGGGCAGGCAGGCGAGAGGTTTGTTTTGACCGGGCGATAGTAGGCGATAGTGTTTTTGCGTAATCGACCAGTGCACTTGTGATCATAGCCGTTACTAGACGGATACCACGCAACAAGCATGGTGGACACCATGCACTAGGTCGATGGCGAGAGCCTTGGCAGACACCACGCACCAGCTGGTATGGGTAGATAGGCAACTAGGCAACAACATGTGAGTTTTTTTTTTGGTGATGTGGCACATCTTCACAAGCCCTGGCTTGCATGTGCAAGCACAGTCCTCAAATTAGTGCATTTTTATGCCCGAAAATTTGGGGGCTTTCTTAAATCTGATGCTGGTCATACATGACACGACTATGGACCTAGAAATTGCAGAAATTGTGCGGGCCTTGAAAATTTTGGGGCTTTTCATGTATCAGTGAAAATTTGCTCAATTGAGCCAAATCCAAATTTACTGACATTGGTGCACATTTGGACTTGAGAAATTTGATGCTTTTGAAAAATTTTGTCAGATTTTACTAATTTTGCCCGTTTTATACTCTCGGGAACATGTATTAATGCAATCGGGAAAGATTGGTCAGTGTTATTTTGGGGCTTTTGCTGAAATTTGAGAATTTTGGAAAATTTGATGTGACAAATGTACTTTGGGAACATTGCTGAAGCAATCTTGGTGTTGTGAGCAGTGAGATTTATCTCCCACTTGTGAGATTTTGGAGAAATTGCAGAGAATTTTGGTGTTTTTGTATATCAGAAGTTGACTTGGTCACATGTATGCAGTACACATGTTGGGCAGCTCCCATTGAGTTGATGTATTGCTGAATATTCATGTTGCAGTAGTGTTAATGATCATTTGCAGATTTAGGATTATTGCAGATGTATTTTTGGTGATATTGGTGAAGAGGGAGTCACCTGGCAGTGATGTATGTATGTAATGTATGCTGAAATTTCAGTTATATTGTTGAAAGTCATTAGTTCTATTGCTGTACATGTACATGGACTGAATCTTGCTCTTATTGTCTGAAAATTTGGGTGGATATCAACTCAATATTCATCTCATTGTTTGCTGTCATAAATTGCAGCATTGGTTTTTGGGTGCATTGCTGAAAAATGGCTGCAAATGCTTCTAGCAGGAGTGGCACTAAATCCCTTCTTGAAATCAAGAGGTTTGATGGCACTGGCTTTGACTTGTGGAAGGACAAGATGCAAGGCATTTTGTTTCTCAAGGATTATGATGATGCTCTCTTGGAATTTGGGCTAGACTCAACAAGAAGGCCATTGCATACATTAAAATGGCTGTATCTGATGACGTACTTACAGACATTAAGCGTCTTGATACGTCTTATGCCGTATGGAAAAAGTTAATGGACCCTTATGAAAATATAACTCTAGTAAACAAGCACTTACTGTGTTCAGGTGTGAACACCCCCTACAACCCTAAGGTTTAAGGGTTGTACCTTGTACTTTCAGGTTACACTCTTTCAGTCTATAGCATTGGGTGTTGTGCTTCACTCTCACACTATCTACTGAGTTTCTGTGCTGAGCTTCGATCCTGTCTTCTTCTCACATTTGGTATCAGAGTAGCAGTGGCTTTGCTCAGCTCAGATCTGTTCAGCTCAGCTTCGCGGTTCTCCTCAGCTCAACCTTGCCCTAGGTTCAGCACGACCTGTAGCAGTGGCCCGCGTTCTGCTCGTCAGCTTCTCTAGCTCCTGCCACTTGGACCTCAAGCATTTGACCCCTTTTGTTTGTCTTGTGTTACGTTTTAGTGCTTCCCACCAGTTTGCTGGAGGCGCTGCCAGCGTGAGCCTATCCGTCTAACATTAGGCACTTGCCTCTTCTGGCCCGCTTGATGCCTTCCCCTCGCTCGTCGATTGTGCCCCTATGCCTGCCGTGCCGTGCCCTGTCAAATGCCACGTCAGCGTGCAGCTGCCACATTGCTCGCTAGTTGCTTTACGCCCTGCTAGTGCTTGCCAGACGTTTGTTGTGCCGCTCGTCACCTGTTGTGTCCTGCCAGACGCCCGCTTGCTTAATGTCTGTCCCGCCAGCTCAGCCCGACTAAAGCGCCGCGTGTACTCGACTGTACCCGCCTAACGAATTTGCGCCAGCCAATCCGTGATTTTTGTAGTAAATTTTTTAAATTTTTTAAAATTGCAGCATAAATTTCTGGAAGCAGGGGTTTCTACGTAGCTGGCACAATGTTCAGAAACATATCTGGGACACATTGGATGCAAATTTTTTTTGGTACATTTATAAATTTTTTTGGGGCTTTTATGTTTTTTGAGAACATTGGCATATGCACTGCAATTACAGTCACAGAAAGACTGTTTTGAACAAATTTGAGGCAAGAAGTTTTGGGGATTTTGCTGATACAGTGTTTCTAAACACTAATTGCACGTTGGATTGCGTGCATTACATACAGTTTTGACAGAGTGCACCTTTGTACACTAATTGCAAAAAGTTATTTTTCCTGCAATTTCAGGGAATTTTCAGATTTCCAATTTGGTCCCGCTTCAATATTGCTCTTTTGCATTTTTTTGGTAATTGATAATCATGGCAAATCAGGGAGGAGATGTCTTCACCTATGTATCCAAGGAGAACAGATTGGATGGAAATAACTATTCACTTTTGTCCTTCATGATAAAGAATGTACTTGTGGCAAAAAATCTTTGGGATTATGTTAGTGGAGAAGAAGCTAGACCTGGAGTTGTGGCTCTAGCTATTCCTCCAGGAGGACGTGCACAACCGGCACCTCAGCCTGCTCCACTTCAGCCACTTCCCTAGAGAACAACTCCTCAAAAAGCATGGGATACATAGGATGCACAGGCTTTGTCGCTGATTGCATTGGTAGTTCAGTGGTCAATCATCCCTCACATTCGCTCAGCAGCTTCTTCACGAGAAGCTTGGCTAACTTTGGAGCATATGTTTGCAGGCAAGAATGAGACTCGCATCTCTCTCTTTCTAGAGACATTGAAAATGGTTGAAGGTGATTCTATTGAGGATCACTTGAACAAAATTCAGGACTTGCGTGAGCAACTCATGAATGTTGATGACTACTATTCGGATGCACAGATGATATCTACCACTTTGAACTCATTACCTCCTTCATACTTGGCTTTTCATACGGCCTTAAACCTCACCATAAGTATTGCTGCACAGCCAATCACTTTTCTTTAGCTAGTGAGTTTGCTTCTAGAGGAGGAGCAAACAAGAAGAGATAGTTGTGTGGATGCTATAGCCTCTGAGCAGGCTTTTATGGCTAGACAGAAGGGCAAAGATAGCCAAGTGAAGAATGCTCCGCAGAGTTCTGGGACTTTTGGCGCATCACAGGCAAATAAAAAACAAGGTAGCACGCAAGCCAAGAAGAGCAAATGCCATTATTGCAAGAAGCCAGGCCACTACATTACTGAGTGTAGAAAGCCCATTGCCAAGGAGGAGTCAGGAATGTCTGTTTCTGATGCTCCTTCCACTGCTACTGAGTTCGCGTCCTTTGTTGCAGACAGGGACTATTGCTTTTACACATGCAGTTATGGCACTTCTTGGGCTTACGGGGACACATGCTGATCAGATTTCAGCATTTAAACAAAATTTCCAGTAAACTTTTGAAATGCCAGACTTGGGGTCTTTGCATTATCAGTTGGGCATTCAGTTCATACATGATGCTAGACGTATTGGGTTATCACAGTCACGATACATTGGTAAACTTTGGCTTATAAGATTGCAAGCCAGTCTATACACCGATGGAACCTGGACTAAAGTTATCATTACATGATGATAGTGATTTGTTTGATATACACACATATGCTCTAGCTGTTGAATGTCTTATTTACTTAGGCAACACTCCGGATCTACAGTTTGCAGTTTCAGCCCTAAGTAGATATATGCATCAGCCACGCATGTCACATTGGCAAGCTGCTAAGCGTGTCTTCCGTTACTTGTAGGGTACTAGATCTCTTGGATTGCTTTATGCCAAAGGGGGACCACTGCAGTTATATGCTTACATTGATTCTGATTGGGCTGGTGATTATGATTTACATCACTCCACTTGTGGCAATTGTTTCTTTCTTGGCTTGTCTTGGTTATCGTGGCTTAGCAAGAAAACAGTCCACTATTGCCACATCGTCATGTGAAGCTGAATACAAGGCAGCTTTTACTACCACAGTTGAATGTGTATGGATTAGACGCTTGCTAGCTGATCTGGATGTATCTGTTATGGAGCCTGCCTCTTTGTTCACTAACAGTCAGATTGCCATTGTAGTGGCACGGAACCCAGTGTTTCATGCATGCACGAAACACATTGAGATACATTATCACTTTGTCAGAGAGAGGCTACATGCAGGTGATATTAGCCTTGTTTATTGTCCTACCACCAGTAATGTGGCAAATATCTTCACCAAAGCTCTTCCTTGTGAAAAAATTGAAGCATTTCGCAATGCTTTAAATTTGATCTCCTTTGGTGGCGGATGATCCTTGTACTCTTGATCACTCTTCACTCCAGGGGGGTTTGTTGGGTATTTTACTTACGCCTCACTTAGGTCTACGCTCACATAGGAGTGTCGATGATCAGTAGGACATTAGGGCACTTTTTACTGTTGGTAGGAGAGGTTTTTTCCCTAGACTTATGGTATTATTTCATATGTGCTTATGACACACACTTACGGGCACTTATCGTGTTCGGGTGTGAACACCCCCTATAACCCCAAGGTTTAAGGGTTGTACCTTGTACTTTCAACTTACACTCTTTCAGTCTATAGCATTGGGTGTCGTGCTTCACTCTCACAATGTCTACTGAGTTTCTATGCTAAGCTTCGATCTTGTCTTCTTCTCACAATTTTTGGCTGGGGCTGAAGTTCATTCAAAGATGGGACTTTGACATAAAAGACTTGGCCATATGAGCCAAAAAGGGCTTCAAGTTCTCTTCTCTTTAGGGAGATTTGATGTAAAAGGCTCTGGTCTTGACTTTTGTAATGATTGTATTTTTGAAAACATGTGAAGTGTCGTTAAGAAGCTCAATGATCTTGAGTTGTGTATACTCTGATACGCGCACTATGCTTGTTAATTCACATGGGGGTGCTCGGTACTTTGTCACTTTTATTCATGATTTTCAGTAGAAAGTCATGGGTATATGTATTAAAGAGCAAAAAGAAAGTGTTGGATGTTTTTAAAAGGTTCCATGCTTTTGTTACCACATAGAAAGGGCTCAAGTTAAAAGCTATAAGGATGGATAATGGGGGCAAGTATGTTTCTAATGAGTTCAAAAAGTTTTGGGAGATGCATGGCATTAAGAGGGAGTTGACAGCCTCTTAGAATCCCACATCAAATGGCATGGCTGAAAGATATATTGGCACAATTTGTGAGAGAGTCAGATGCATGCTATCCATAGCTAATCTCCTGCAATAGTTCTGGGGAGGGCTCTTAAAATTACAGTTCATGTATGCAATTGCTCTCCCAATCGTGTATTGGAAAATGGCATCCTTGAAGAGGTTTGGTCTAGCAAACTTGCTTCATATGACCATTTGTGTGTCTTTGGTTGTGATGCCTTTGTGAATATTTCTGTAAATCAGAGTCTAAACTAGACATGAAATCCATCAAGGGCATCTTCATGGGTTATGGAGATGAGGGAGAGATGGGTTATAGAGTTTGGCTTCCTCAGGATAGGAAGATAGTATGTAGTCGAGATGTAGTATTTAATGAGGCAAAGTTACTGAAAAATGCTACACATGGTGACCTTGATAAAAAGAAGGTTAAATTTCAGCATGAACAGCCAGCCATTTAGCAATCATTAGCTGAATATTTTGTCCCTTTTGATGTTGAAATTAAGCAACAACCTATTGTGCTACAACCAGAAGATAATGGACAGCAAATAGATGCGCATGATGGAATAAGACAGCAAGAAGATAATGCTGAAAAACAGGTTATAGAAGCAAGAAAACGATGAAAATCAGCCACCTGGTGATGGTGTGCATATACCTGAGGATGTAGGTCCATTGCCTATCAATAGAGATCATTGGGTAAGAAGGTCTACACATGTTAGAAGGAAGCCACAAAGGTTTCAGCTATCTTTGGATTTCATTTGATTGACCTATGAAGGTAAGCCTCTAACAATTAGAGAGGCATAGTCATGTGAAAACAAGAGAAAGTGGGAGCTTGCTATGTAGGAAGAGATGAAGTCTCTGTATGCAAATAACATATGGGAGCTTGTAACTTCGTCGAAGGATAGGAAAGCTATTTCTAACAAATGGGTTTACAAGGTGAAATGTATTGATGGAAAGCCCAAATACAAGGCACGTTTTGTTGCTAAGGGCTATACATAGAAGAAAGGCATAGACTTCGAGGAGGTTCTTTCACCAGCAGTGAACGTGACTACGCTTCTTGTTTTGTTTGCTCTCACTGCATTCTTGAATTGAAAGTTGGATCAGATGGATGTGAAGATTGCTTTTCTTCATGATGACGTGGATGAAGAGCTGTACATGAAATAGCTTGAAGGTTTTGCTATTCCAAGGAAAGAGCATTTAGTTTGTATGGTGAAATGCAGCTTATATAGGCTGAAACAAGCCCCTAGACAGTGGTGTAAAAAGTTTGATACTTTTATACTTACCCATGGATTCAAATGCAGTCATGCAGATCACTGCTTATACACTAAAAGGAATAATGATGGAAGCCTTATTGTGCTGGTCTTATATGTGGATGACATGCTAATTGCAAGAAAGTATAAGGGTACTTTACATGCTCTTAAAAGGCAGTACAGTTCAGCCTTCTCAATGAATGATTTGGGAGCAGCTGAACACATTTTGGGTATGCGCATTAAAAGAGATTGAGAACAACACTTATTGTTTCTCTCACTGGACAAGTACTAAACAGATTTAAAATGGCTGATGCCAACCTCTTAGTGTGCATTTACCACCATATACAAAGCTTAGCAAAGCTGATTGCCCAAAAGAGGATGCAGTTGCTACTGCTGTGAAGGGCATACCATATGCATCAACTTGTGGTTCTTTGATGTATGCCATGGTTGCAACTCGACTTGACATTGCTCATACAGTGGGAGTTCTTAGTAGATTCATGTCCTTATTTGTATATACTAAGAACTCCCATTGTATATACTATGACTTATTGGGTACACAAGACAAGTGTATATACTATGGTAAGGGTACACTAGAGTTGTAGGGATTGTGTGATTCGGACATGACAGGAGAACTTGACACTAGAAAATCTACCAGTGGATATGTCTTTACTTGGCTAGTGGGGCTATTTCTTGGTGTTTAAGGTTGTAGAAAATTGTAGCATTGAGTACTATAGAGGTTGAATATATTTGAGCCACAGAAGCTTCTAAGGAAGCTATTTGGCTTGGTTGTTTGGTCAAGGATTTTGATCTTTTTTCACGCACTCCAGTGCTTGATTGTGATAGCCAGAGTGCCGTTTGTTTGGCTAAGAATGCCATGTTTCATGTACGTACTAAACGCACAGATATTCAGTATCACTTCATTCTACACGTCTTGGATGATGGCCTTGTTACACTGACTAAGTTCAAAACCCAAGATAACCTTGCAAATGTTCTCACTTAAAGTCTTGCAAAGGCTCTATGAGCATTGCATTCGATTAGTGGGAGTTGGCTAGCTTAAAGGTACCACTTGGGCCTTTTAGTGGGAGGTTGGTGGGTGTAAATTTCCTTCAGGGTGTAAAGTGCCATTGATCTTCGTCTATATAAACTTATGGGTGTGAACACATTCTTATTTGTACCCTAACATATCTGTCTTGCACTCCATTGCACTCTCTCGTCACAACAAATTGTGCTTTAGAGACTAGACTAGATGCAAAATTTGTTACAAGAATTTCGATTGTAAGATAATTCCATGTAGGTGTACAAGGTACAATGATAATTTAACAAGATACAAAAAATCCCACAACCCAGGACTATAGATATAGATAAATGGACTCGATAAGATATGAAGTATTCACAACTTGGGACTGTAGGTATGGATACAAGAGAATTACAAGATCTCCCTTTACGGGGATGAACAAGATACCGTTGAGCTAAAATATGCCTAGCATCTGGTTGGATGTAGATATAGAGCTTTACTTATTGCAAGAATCCCCCAAACTTCGAACGGTCACCATTGAACTGCTGTAGCATGCTGATCTTGGGTTCTCTTGTTGGGGGTTGATAAACACGGGAAATCATTTGATCACTTCCTGTGTTGTTCTGCAAGTCTCGGATTTGGTCTTGCATCTCTTGAAGCACATGGCCTAGATGCATAGGGTGTTCTATTTGAAGTTGCGCTTGCCGTTCGTTCAAGACTTGAATTTTTTGTTGGAGGTTTTGAAGGGAGGCCACGATTCTTTCAAGAGTCGTGTCCATGGTGCTTAGTAGGGCTAGAAAGTAGTCTTGCTAAACTGTTATGGGAGCACTAGACTGTGCTCTAGAGACTAGACTAGATGCAAGATTTGTTACAAGAATTCTGATTGCAAGTTAATCCCACATGGGGACACAAGGTACAATGATAACTTAACAAGATACGGAAAATCCCACAACTTGGGACCGTAGGTATAGACAACAGGACTCCATAGGATATGTGGCATGAGGAAGAATTAATCCGTACACTTGATCATGGCATGTGCGTGACATCACACATTGAAATCAACACTTGAATTTCAAGGAATTGTTTGGGATGTTGGATGCTGGCTCATTCATTGTGGATTAGGGCAGCATTTGGCTAGTTGTGGGTCAAATTTGTTCAAGTCGTGGGTGAAATTCAAGGGGCAAATTGTTCGAAAGACTTGCTAATCAGTTTGGACACCAAGGGGCTTTTGGATCAGCGGATGAGATTGTAAAATCTCAGTTGTGCCTCATCCAATTGCAATATAATGAAAAGAAATACTACAACGGGTGCCAGTTTTGGGGCTGACAGGGTGTCTATTTGTCTGAATTTGTCGAGGTAAAGTGCACATTTCAGTTTATGCTCTTTCATTAATTGCTACAATTATGTGCTTGATTAGGTATTACCACCCTTTCCGGGAGGGAAGTCTGGTTTCACTCTCCCTCTGAATGTCTCCTGAAATGATTCCACATCTAGTTGTAGAGCTCCATTACAGTTGCAGGATGCAATTGTGAGGCTGGTCCGGTACGTATCACTGTCATTTGGTGCGTTTCTATGAGAATGGAGTTAAAATGGTCGATGTGCTGCCTTGTATGCTGCTTGTGGGGCATTTTGCCATAGCATGTATATCTGTTTGTGACATCTACGCTGTGTGTCACTTGTGCCCTTTTGTTGCCCCTAATATGATACCCTTGTGTGCAGCCTTGTGAGGCAAAGTTTGATTTAGAGAGAGGTAGTGATGACTATTCCCACCTTGTGCACCTGTTGCCATTGTGCCTTGTGTGTGCAAGGGTAGTTGGCTGTCAACTTTTGCCCTGGTGTGTGCAATGTGTGGGGTGCCTTTTGTCCCATGCAGCTGCTGCTGCACAACATTCTGTGTGACACACCGGCTGCCAACAAGATATTGTTAGTGAAAATGGTTGGACTCGATACTACCTTCATCCACCAAACAATGGCAACTCTTCGTCCAGATTTTGAGGCAGTTGAAGAAGAGGAAATGGTTGCCCTGTTCCAATAATCAGCTAGATGGAAAATGTCCCAAGCATGCTTTGGAAGGTGTTGTGGGTTGCTCGGAGGCTCCTGCTCTCCACATTCTTTGGTCCGCTCTTATGTGAAAGGTGACCACTACTTCTAATGAATCCCAAGACTTGAATTAGGATCACCTGATATGATTTGCAAACACGTTGTTGCTGGGTAATTATATTCACCAAAATGTTTCATGCGCCTTTGATACGGTTGAGGATGTTGTCATGGCTACCAATATGGATATCAAGGTAGTGTTGCATTCATTTTTTGGTCTTTATGAAAAGGGTACCATCTTGTTTTTTATGAGTAGAAATCTAATGCTTGCTAGAATCCATTAATGGTTGTCTTCCTTGATGCATGGAGATTGTGTCGATGAAATTTTTATGGGCCATGGAGGCTTCTTTGAATTGCTCGTCATTCCCTTGAGAGCCTCTGTCACGATTAAGGATGATGTCTTGGATACCAGCATGGGCACCAAGGTAGTGCTACGCTCATTTTCCAGTTTTTATGAAAAGGATGTCATCTTGTTTCTTACAGGCAGAATTCCGATGTTTGCTAGAACTGGTCCATGGTTGTCTTCCTTGATGCATGTAGACTGTGTTGATGAAATTTTTGTGGGCCCTAGAGGCTTCTTTGAAGTGTCCATGCATTCCCTTGTGATGTAGGATGAGCTATTGGCAAAGTTGCCTTCGTTTTTTAGCCATTGCTTGGTTTATATTGTACCTTGGAGACCTATGGTGGACTTTCAATGTTTGATTTAGCCTGAATGTCCCATTTGGGTAGAAGTTGAAGCCTGCCCAGCGGTATATTGGCCTTTGTTGAAGGATGCCATGGCTGCCATTGGCACAGTTTTGATACTACCTATATTGTGTGCTGCCAATCAGGACCATTTATGTATGTGGTTGGACACTCCCCACAAGAGACATTATTGGCTACGTATAGACTGTTGTGGCATGCACCCATTGCCTTTTTGGCTCAAATGGGGCACCTCTGGAGGTTATTGCTTTTCTTGTGGACAGTTGAGCCACTTTATGTTTTAGTGTCCTGAGACAAAATGGATAGAAATGCTGCACCTATGGCAGATGCACAAATGCTAGATGAGGAGCTGAAGGATGGTGAAACCTCTCTGCAAAGGGCTATGGATAAGGATAAACAACTCATGCATCATGCGATCAGCCAAGACTTGTTTGGACAGAGGCTCACTCGAAAAAAAGCAAAATGGTTGAGGCTTGAGCATCCCCCATTCAGCAGCCTAGCCCTTAGGGTTCCCTGTGCACATATGTGCGAAGGGTGTATCTCCTCTTTATGGTTTTACTTTGGATGTTCCTCTTCTTGGTCGGCGTAAAGTAGGAATTGATATTGTATCGATTGATCACCCTAGGGAGCTGTTGGTATGCCTTGCTTTCGATTGTAAAGGCAAGGTGATCACCCCATGGGATCGTAGATCCCCTCATCTGGTGTGACGAAGGGCATTAACCCTTCCTCTTTGAAGTTTGTTCGTCTGGGGTAGAATATTTTTGCAATACTGGCAGACTTCTTGGATGATTGAATTCGTGAGACATTGGGAGAGAAAGTTCAAGGGAGGCATGACTCATGAGCAGCCTCGTCCTTGATTTTTTGGTTCCAGATATACGGATTGCCACTCGGAATGTTCACGGGATTTGTTCCAACAGTAAGCAACATGACATGTGGCATATTTTGTATGCAAACAATTGCGATGTGTTGTGAGTTGTTGAGCACAAAAGCCATGATGATGCTGGTCGTGTTTTGGATTGTCATGGTTTTCTCTCTTTTATGCTGGTAGATAGAAAGGCAATGCACTACTTGGGTGTTTTTGAAGGATGCCTTTATATGCCTTATAACTCATTGCATCATCAAGCCTTGTGGAACCACCTTTACCATTCTCTATTTGTGGAAAGACTGGGTTTGCTTATGGATGATTTTAACATGTGTATTTACTCTTCTTGGTCTACTTGGGGGCACTCTTTGATGGATACCTTAGAGAGCAGGCCTTGGAATGCTTTTGTGATGGATGTTGTCAAATAGGATCTTTGGTCGTGGCTTTCCCCATCGGCTTGGAGGTTTACATTTCATTGAGCCCAATACGGGCCAAGCCAAGCATGATAAATTCCATGCTGCCTTGACATTGTCTGCACTTTAAGAATTGCATTTCCAAAATTTCTAGTAAAAAGGAGTGCTCATGCTCTTGATAAGCAACACAATCCTTCCTTTTATGTTGCAAACTATCATACCACATACAGTTTTTTCTTAGTTTAGGGGGCTGCTGCTCGTCTCCTTTCCTCTTGTCCTTTCTCATTCAAATTTGCGACCTTCAATTGAAGATCCCACATGGCTTTAACCGATTCATCTAATACATCTTCCCTAATAGTGGGAACAATAGGTGTAGCCACAAAAGTGGGTGGCTTACTAGATACATAAACTATTTTTCCCATAATAGTAGGCAAGCTGTCTTCTTATATGCTTTTTCACTAGTGTAGTAACAAATTCATTAATATGCATCCATTCTATTTTCACTGAGGAGGAGTTACATGTTGCCAGTAGACTCGGACAAGGGTCCATGCTGCTAGATGTGGCAAAATATCCATTTGCATGCTGTGGAGGACATTGTGGCCTTGGTTAGTCTAGTGTTGCTTGATTCTCCACATGATGCTTTTTAGTTGTGGTCTTATCAAGAAGCTAAGCTAGGGATTTGACTGAGGCTCTTTAGGACAGTTCTTGCCATTCTCATAAATTCTTTTAAGCTTTGCATGCATCCCCTGCGCAGGAAAATATGGTCAAGTCGCAAAATCCAGTTGGTCATATGGTTATGGGCCGCTGATTTGTTGAATGTATGTGTTTGGACTAGTTTGCAAATCTTTTGGATTCATGGCAAGCATGCTTTCCTCATGTTGCTCATGTGGGTGCAGTCTTCTGTGCCTTGGTTGGAGATGAAGTTCCCCAAGACATGCAGGACCCCCTAGAGGCTGATATTTGTGAGGGCGAAGTTATGGAAGTTATGCTGCATTTTCCTAATGATAAAATTCATGAATGGGATGGTATTACCAATGAACTCTTTGGAACCTATGCATCTCTTTTGGCAAAACCATTGGCAGCCATGTGTCAACAGGTCTAGGTTTCTAGAAGTATGCCTTTATTGTGGAAAGAAGGGTTGATTAAGTTGATCCCTAAAGTTCCCTTCCCTTTGAAACTTGCACAATGGAGAGAATTTCCTTAATAGACACTGTGTATAAGATCTTTGTGAAGGTGTTGGAAAATCATCTTCATAAACACCTACTTGGTTTGATACATCCTCATTAGTATGGTCTTAGTAAGGGCAAAAACATTCTGCACAATATATTGAATGCACAAATGGCCATAGATTATTCGTGGCGCACACTATATAGGAGTTTGTTTCGGTGTAGTTGGATTTGGAAAAGGCCTTTGATTTTTTTGGAATGGCCTTTTCTTGTAGATCTCATGCATGCCATGATTTGGCTCTCGTATGTCCCGGTTGATCTATACCATCAGCAGGTGTCACTTCTTGTGTTACGGTGAATGGTGGAGTCCTTGAGCCCTTTTCCCTTGCATGCTGGGTACAACCAGGTTGCCCCTTGAGTCTACTCCTTTTTGCACTTGCTAATGACCCCATTCTTTCTATTTTATTGCACCTTCTTGATATAGGAGAGCGGCTGGTTTATCTCTCCCTTCCCACCATCATTTTGTGGGCTAAGTGCTGGCTGATGATACATTCATGGTTTTGATCCTTGAAAGTAGATGTTTCTAACCATTACAAAGCCCTAGATGTTTGGGAATTGTTTGGGCATGCATCGTTGAGTCTTAATATTAATGCTGCCAACTCCTCCTTGATTACTTTTACGAGCTCAAATTTACTTGATTTGGGGTGGTAAGGTGTGGTTGTTCAGCAAGGAAACGTTGCAAGGCATCTTGGTTATCCCTTGGGTCTTGATGTGCAGCCAAGTCCCTTTTTGAAATTGATATCACAAAAATTGGAAGCCAAGTTTGTTTATTGGAAATCTAAAGCTTGGCCATTTCATGTGTGCCTTAAAGTGGCATAGGCCATTGTACTCCCCATGCTCCCTTATTGTTGCCTTGGACTAATGTTGTCTTGAAGGATCTCATTTGGCGCTTTCATTTCATGCTATGGAAGAAAGATTTTGTGCATGTGGATATATCTTGGATATCTTGGAGCCATGTTTGTATCTTGAAATCCATGGGAGGGGGGGCTGTTTTGGATGTTCAGACCCATATGGCAGCCCTTCGTTGGTCTCTTTTTCAAGTAATATGGTTTCCTTGGATGGGGCAGGGGGACTGTTTTGGATGTTCAGATCCATATGGTCTTTTTTCCAAGTAATATGCGTGGGTCAACATCCCTGGACTGCTATTACATATTTTCTTCTTGAGGATCAGGGTCTTTGCCATGGTAATACAAAGATTTACTGTTCATGGTGGCATGTACTTAATGCCAAGGTTCGATTGTTTACATCTAGTTTAGTTCTTCTCAACCGTTTGGTGTGCTCGCGGAAAATGGTGCTTTGCAAGGTCCAATAGCATCTGGCTTGAGGATAGACTAGTTGCCAATTCACTGCAAATGGAAATCCTAGCGGTGTCTTGTCTGCTTTCATGGAAAGACACAGTGGAGGAAAGACCTTAGTTTAATCACATGGCTCTCCTTGGGTTGGCCTCAGTGTGGCTGATGCCACTATATTGCCACGAGGCACACTGATGTCTTTTCACACCATCAAACAAGTCTTTCGGGTCCCTCGTGGCTATCGTGATCTTTGGGGCAAGGATCTAGTCTTTTGCAGGACCATCAGCCCTTTCCTATCATAGATATAAATTGTCCATGGTAGGATTGGCATCTTGCAAGTTGTTTGAGTTTTGAGTCTTATTCAATTAATTAAATTTATCATTTCATGATTAGAGATTGCTCATGGTTGATTTCTAAGGCCAATGTGCTTTGGGGATTGCACAAATCCAAAGCGTGGTGGAAATTGACAGTGATGGAGGGATAGATCAACAAGATGTCATTCAAATGTACGGTGTTCACTTGGAGAATGGAGGTGGATGGTCTTCCCCTTGGATCGGTTTTTCACCCCAAGGGTAATTCTTGGGGTGTAATTCCAATGGTTTCTTTCTTTTGTATGATTGCAATTGAGTCTTCTTGTCACAGATTCATATCGTGTCCTTTTGCATGATAGATTCAAGCCCTCATTTTTGACATTTGGTATGCTGTGGTGGGGAATAGGCTGCATCCTTTTGATTGGGCTTTTGATAAGTCAGTAGATGATGGGGAGATAATTGGTTTAACTCTTTCTAGTGGTGCTCAACTTTTGGGTCAATCTCTAACAAAGGATTTCTTTATATTTCTTCAAGGCCGACCGGCTAGACCAATGGGAATAGTGTTTGGAGTCTATTTGGTTTGGCTGCAAGGCTTCATTTCAACGATTAGAAATATGCACCGATTTCTTGTACGGAGATAAATTTTCAAGGTTAGGGCCGGTAGGGAGCGGTTGTTTCTAAAGCTGAAATTACTGAGCACTTGGGTTATCCCATTGGTGTGGATGTGGCTCCTTGGGTCTCACTTGATTGGATGTCTTCCCAAGTTCATGACAAGTTTATGCATTGGAAATCTCAGGGCTGACCTTTTCATATGCAAGGTTTAAAGTAGCACAATCCATCATGATTAGTATGGTCTCATATTTTTTTCCCTTACTTCCCTAGACCAAGAAGTCTCTCTTGAAATTGGTACAGCCCATTTGCTTTATGTTGTGGAAAAAGAAAGAAAATCCTCTAGGTCAGGTGTGGATATCTTGGCAGGATGTTACTACTCCAAAACGGTCTGGTGGGGCTGCGTTGCTGTGTATCAATATCCATATGACAGCTTTGAGATTGGCTCTTTTGCAAACTCTATGTGTGTAGAGTTGTCCTTGGACGGGCTTTGCAACAAATTTTAGTGAGGAGATAGGTATCTCTCATGGTGGTACTGTTATCCAGGCTTCTTGGTGGCATGCTCCGAATTCCACATGGCCTCTCAAAAATTTATAGTCCTTTCTCCTCACTCATTTGATTAGCTTCTGGCAGGAGATTCTCTGCTTTACAGTTTGGCATTCTCCTGATTTCCGAAAGGAGGCCTTTCCATTTTCTGAGATGGACTGTGCTCTGGCACATTGCTGTTCACTCCACTCTTGTTGTGTGCTCCACACAATATCTGTGCTGTGTTTTCCTAGTCTTTTGGCTTCAGTTAGGATTGCTTTGGTTTTTGTTGGATAGTGAGAATGCTTGATTTAAATATTCTCATTTAATTTAATCTTATTCATGAAAGAAGAGGAGGCAGGGAGGGCGTGAACTTTGTGTGGATGTTTCCTAACCTTGTGCACATGTTGGTGTTCCAGGTAAAAGGTTCAAACTTACGGGAGAAGAGTTGGAATATATACAGGATCATCATGAAATGTATAAGAAATTGGGTGGGATACATGGCATTGCTCAGAAGCTTGATGTGCAGGATGTGCAACAGGGAATCAATGGTAATGATGCAGATCTTGAGCAAAGAATCCAGGAGTTTGGACCCAACAAATATGATGAGAAGCCTTCTCGAGGGTTTTGGATGTTTGTGTTTGAAGCATTCCAAGATGTAACTCTTATTTGTTTGGTGATATGCGCTGTAATATCCTTGGCTGTTGGTATTCCTACCGAGGGTATTAGCCAAGGTTGGTATGATGGTGTCGGCATTCTTCTGAGTGTTTTGGTGGTTGTATTTGTCACGGCAGCTAGTGATTATAGGCAGTCGCTTCAGTTTCAGGACCTAGAGAGAGAAAAGAAGAAAATCAAAGTGCAAGTACTGCGTTCTGGTGAAAGAAAGACTGTATGGATCTATGATCTTGTAGTGGGAGATGTTGTAGTCTTGTCAACTGGTGATCAAGTCCCTGCTGATGGCATTCTTGTATCTGGGAACTCTTTGACAATTGATCAGTCAAGTTTGACAGGGGAAAGTGAACCTGTTTATCCCAGTGAAGAGAAACCTTTTCTTCTGTCTGGTACCATGGTTCAAGATGGGTCAGGTAAGATGCTCGTGACTGCTGTTGGCATGAGAACAGAGTGGGGAAAATTGATGTCCAAACTCAGTGAAGGTGGAAATCAGGAGACACCGTTACAGGTTCAGCTCAATGTGGTTGCAACTACCATAGGGAAAATTGGTCTAGCTTTTGCTCTTCTTACTTTTATAGTCCTTTTGGTACGATTTTTGATAGCAAGGTTCCAGGAGGGTTTCAGCCAATGGAGAGCCGAGTATTTTCTGGAAATTGTGAATTACTTTGCAATTGCAGTTACAATCCTGGTCGTTGCGGTTCCCGAGGGGCTCCCTCTTGCCGTAACTCTTAGCCTTGCTTATGCCATGAAGCAGATGATGAATGACAAGGCTCTTGTTCGCAATCTAGCAGCCTGTGAGACCATGGGCTCAGCAACATGCATTTGCAGTGATAAGACAGGAACTCTGACAACAAATCATATGACCGTTGTGAAAGTATGCTGTGCTGAATTTGTAGGTGTAGCTGAAAAAGCTTCATCAGGTATACCTGATAAAATTATGGACTGTTTTATTGAGGGTATGTTTCTGAATACAGAGGGAGCTATAGGGGAGCATGGTGGTCAGTGTCAAATACAAGGTAAGCCTACTGAAGCTGCTATTTTAGAGCTTGGTTTGTCTTTAGGTGGGCAATGGAAAGAAATAAGATCTCGGTGTGAGATACTAAAGGTTGAACCCTTCAGTTCAGAGAAAAAGAGGATGACGGTATTGTTGAAAATGGCAAATGGAAGGCTCAGGATTCACTGCAAAGGTGCTTCAGAGGTGGTTTTAGGTATGTGCAACTACAAAATGGATGAAACTGGATCATCTATTCCTTTACATTCTACAGATGCAGAGGAATTGAGAAAGGTGATCTCTACATTTGCTCAAGAAGCTCTGCGAACTTTGAGTTTTGCATATAAAGATTTAGACACTGCACCTGACAGCTCAAAGGAACTCTTGGAGGGTGGTCTGACTTTTGTTGCCATTGTTGGAATTAAAGATCCGATCCGTCCAGGAGTCAAGGAAGCGGTCAAGCTGTGCTTTAAAGCTGGGATCAAGGTACGAATGGTGACAGGTGATAATATAGAAACTGCAATGGCGATTGCCCGTGAATGCAACATTCTCACAAAAGAAGGAATAGCCATTGAGGGTCCAGATTTTCGCCGTTGGAACCATGAACAGATGATGGAGAATATTGCAAAGATACAGGCAAGTGAATTGGTCTTCATGTCTTCATTTCATCCATTTTTGAAACATTTCAGTGTGTTAGTTTTTAAAGAAACAGGCTGTAGGATGATAAGTTGTTAAACAATGGAGGTTGCATATGATTCTTGATGACAACATAGAATAGTTTCATTTGTCTAATCATGTAATTTCATCTACAAAATCCTAATTAATGTAGAATCATTTCATATTCAGAAGTGTTGCTTTACGAGGGCAAATTCCAAGTAGCTGGTAATAGCTCAATAAGTTAGCATATGGGGTGGATTCTGAGCACAAACTCCAATTGCCTATTTTAACTCTATTAACCTGTGGTATTTATATGTTCTTCTTGAATTGTGTTTTTTTTCAAGAAAAGAAAATTTTATCAATTATGCCTTGGGGAAACCCCCTTGAGGTAAAATATAAAGTACGAAGGATGTTCCATAAGATGTACATCACAAATATAATGGTCGAGTGAACAACCAATCTGGTGAGCTATAATACCAGATCAGATTTTGTGCTAGGTGAAAGAAGGCGCTAGAGTCCCATGCTTGCTTAGAAGCACTCTCCTCCTCCTCGTCCCTGGAGCCATGTTGTAGCTTCTCCCATCTTTTGCAAAGAGTTTAAATAGTCTTCCTCCAGATCCTGGAGAGGGTCTCTGCAGTGGAGACATCCTATAGTTTAATACCATGGCTGCACAGTGCACCTTACTGTCCAAATGAACCAAGCAATGATGCTAGCGATCAGTCCCCATTTGTGACAATATCCCTGAGTCCATTGTGGCTGTGAGTAGTCTGGAGTAGCGATCATGCTCAAGTGTTGGCCAGCAATGAAAAGTGGATGGCTCCCCTGAAAATCCTTGTATCTACATGCTGGGCTGATGTTCCTCAAGCAGACTGTTGCCCCCTAGGTTGGTACCATAGTCTCATTTGTGCCATGGAAGACCATCCTAAGGCTTTCCTCCACACCTCCTGAGCTCCAGGGATATCTCATAGATGGTGCCTCTAGGTCTCCTCTAAGTCTCTGCATCTTTCACATGCTATTGGAGCCCTGCTGCCAACTAGGAAAGTCATATGAGCTACAAGCTGTAGAAAGAGAGAGATCGTCATGGGCTGGAACTTTCTTCCAATCTCCTCCAAACATCTGTCAGGAAGGGCCTTGAGATGCCCTGTCTTTGTTAGTGGTGAGTGGCTGCTGGCGTAGCTCTGATCCTGCTAATCAATATCCTCCCCAACCAGGTGTTGTAGCCAAAGAAAGCTAGATCTCATGATTGAAGAATTCAGTCTCTAGGTGCTTGAAATAATGCGGTTGTAGAGTGGTGGTTTGTTGGAGATTCCTAGTTTCTGTTGGAATTTTTAAAGCTTATGCATAGATTGCACTAGTGTTGGGGTGCTAGCTGGAGAGACCGCTTGAGGAACATGGCAGGGAGTGACAAAAAGCATGAAGTTTGTATAGAGAGATGAAATGTTTTTGTGTATCTTTAAACATTTTATTTTATAAAAGCACAATTTATCACATAACTGAAGGGTCATATAAAAAACCAGCATTTTATCACCTCACCACAATTAGGAATTGATTTTATAATAACCACAATTATTATCAATGCAGGGACAAAACTATTTGCTGATAACATATCTGCTTCAATTCCAGAGAGCCATGGAGTTATTGGCACAAGGTTACAAAGATTGACAGTAGGATGAGTGTATGCCAACTAGTGTAGTATTGAAGACTATACGATTGTCACCCAGTCTCCACATATGTGCAGAAAGTCCAGTAGCAATTCAAATAGAAAGTGGCCTTTACACCATCAGCCAGAAGCACTTTACTGCCCAGCAACTTAGCCTGTAGGGCCATGCACTCCCTTGCACTGCTGAATCAACAACAAATCCTTAGTCACTCTGGATCGTTCTTTGCTTGGGAGGGCCATTGCCAATGGTGGAGCCTATATTGGTGCTGTAAAGCCATAAACAAGTCTGTGCTGGGGGTGAAGCCTGTGCTAATGCTGATTGAGACCTGAAAAGGTGTGGGAGTGTTTGTGGTTTCCTGTCGTGTGTGTAAAAAAGGAAAGAGAGCATGAAAGGGCTCTACATGAAGTGGAAAGTATCGCGAGGAATAGGAGAGGAGCCAGGAGTGGTAAGGAGAAGTGGGTAGCAGTCGTGACATGAGGGACCAGCAGGGCATGAGTCCAGTGAACTACAACCATGAATAAACAACTAAGGACACTAGTCTCAAGTATCAAAGCAGTCTTCTTTATGTGAATTATTGAAGGAGCAGCACGTGAAGATTGATTATTTATTTCAATCTGTAAGTTTGGTATACTTGCATATGTGCGTTTGTACCTATGTAGTCAAGCAAAGCATGCAGGCAGGCAGGTGGATAGTTACAGTAGGTATTTATGCCATACATGGATACATAGGTGGTGGATAGGTATTTGGGTAGGTCAAGAAGGTCTGCATGTTTGTCATTTCTGTGCATCTATGTATCAGATATTCAGTACTGAACGAAGTCTGTCCTCTGAAACAGCTTTATGCTTAAACTTCAGGTGATTGCGAGGTCCTCTCCACAAGACAAGTTAATCCTTGTAAAGCACTTGAAAGAACAACACGAAGTGGTTTCTGTCACTGGTGATGGAACCAATGATGCACCAGCCCTGCATGAAGCAGATATTGGGCTTGCAATGGGCATTTCTGGGACTGAGGTAAGCTTGATTTTCTGGTTATTAAATGAAATTGTTGAGTTGTGTGGTTGATTAGACGAGTTAGATTTTAGGACCCTATGCCAGACTTCATACTGATTTTCTGCCAACTGTATTGTTTAAACACATGAAGTAGCACAATTCAGTGGCTATGTTGATTTTAAATAATGGAAATGTAAAACTTAGTCTGTATGTTATTCAGCTGCTTAGGGAAGTGCTTTGAGAATGGTGTAGTGTGAATGTTCAAAAGAATAAGAACATTGTGAATGCTCCAAAGAATAAGAACATTGTGCTTTATGTTGTCTGAGCACTGAAATGCTATATCTTATAAGGATGGATGCGAATTTAGCTGGAGTGATGATTGTTAAACAGACTACGGATAAGTATGGAAACTTATGCTAAATCCATATTGGGTTTCAGAGGATTTATGATCTGCTAACATGTGAACAGAGGATTGGAGTATGTGAAGGGAAAAGTCATTTGTATTGACCTTCCTAGCAGGCTACTGGTAGAAATCTTTTGGAACACCATCTGAAACATAAGCAATCTTTTCCTCCATTAAGTGCCCAAAGCACAATCTTTCTTCAGTGATGATTAGTTGTGTTCATGCTGTTGGCCTGCTGCTCTGTTTGAAAACGTTTCAGGTTTTCCTTCCCTAGAATGGCTTAACTCAACCTAGAGTCTGTGACTAGAAGAATAAGAAGCTTGTATTGCAATGTGCTTCCAAAGGACCTCTAACAACAGCCGGAAAGTTTGTGTAAGATACCAACTAATTGGTTTTGCCAAGCGTGATTTGGCTCTGTTTATCAGCATAGTTGAATTTGGAGCACACTATTGAGAGTTGAGTTGAGTTGACTAGAAAAAGTGATTGTTAGTATAGCATTGATGGTAAGCTGTCAGTAGGCTTTTGCACTGCTCAAAGATTGGTCATGCACAGTCAACTTGATTTCAGGTTCTCCAGTCTATGTAAATTGTGCTTTGCTGCTGCAGGTAGCCAAATCAAGCGCTGATGTGGTGATTCTGGATGACAATTTTGCAACCATTGTAAATGTTGCAAAGTGGGGACGGTCTGTTTATACAAATATACAAAAATTTCTGCAATTTCAGCTGACGGTCAACATTGTTGCTTTGACCATTAATTTCGTTTCTGCATGCATCACTGGTATGTATAGATGGTTTGTGTTGCACTTACAAAACTTGTAATATATTTTCCTATAAGTTCCTGGTTTATGAATGAGAGTACATGTAATGCATGGTGTTAGATGGACAGGCTATATATGTTCTCCTAAGGTCAATCTCTTCTCAGTATGATAATATCATATACTCAGATGATCTGTTGTGATAGCACATTTTAGCACTGTTTAATGGCAAGATTGCTTCTTCCTCTCCTCACCACTTGAAAGCAAGTATGATGGTCACACACTCCCCTCTTTTCTTCCGTAGCCCTCCCTCCCCCCTCCCCTTCCCCTCCCCCTCCCCCTCCCCCTCCCCCTCCCCCTCCCCCTCCCCATTCCCTTCTGCTTATCTAGTGTGGACTGCCTGCCAATCTGTCCCTGCTCTGGGCCTCCACCTCCTTTCTCGCAGTGATCAGCAATGTGTGGACTTGTACCTCCTCCTTTTACTGCAGCTGTCTACCTTGGTCATCAGCCACATGGCTAAGCAAACTTTTCACAGGAATAAGTCTGGAAAGAGCCCTTTCAGGATAGATATGTAGATATTCCCTCTTTCCAATACCACCAGGTTGGGGAGGAGGATATGGATGAGCAGGGTCATGAGGATTGCAGAAACTGTCCAGCATTGGTTAACACGAGATCTCTCTCCGCCATTTTTGACCAATTTCTGGAGGAGAGTAGAGGATAGTTATTGGGAGACTGGTGGTATCGATTGTGAGGGAGAAGAGAAAACCTATTTAAAGAGTAGCCCCTTTGCTGGTGACTTGCCTTGTATCGAAAGGGTAATCAAGCAATGAAATGCATTCCAGCTTTTCTTTCAAGAAAGTGGCTGCCTTGCACACTTTCAAAGGCTTAGAAAAATTACTCTTGGTCTCCAAAGTTGGCCTTGCCAAAGTTTCAAATGTTGTTTGAAGGTCAAAGCCTTTAGCCTGTCCTGTATACCATCGAAGGTTTTAAACTTGATGATTGCGCCACCGTATTTGTAATCTTTGACCATGCCCAGAGATGTCAAATTATCATAAATTCGTTGCTGCAAAAAATGGTGTTGTAGGTAATGTTAGTGATTTGCTTTGTTGGAGCTCCCAATTTATGAAACATTTCTGTTTGCATACTGTTAGACATAGAAACATGAAACGGGGAACGGGAACGGGTAATGGGGAACGGGAATGGGGACAGTGACGGGGACGCCAAACCTAGGGAACGGAGACGTGGGAACGGGAACGACATTTAAGAAATTAAAATTCATGAAAAAAATTTAATATTTCACTCATACTCCATGTGGACTCTGGAGTGTTAAAACCAAGGTATATAATCCACAAGGACAAATCATTTTAAGTTTTAACTTTAAGATATCATACATCATTCTAAAACTACTCATCAGAAATTGAATTGCAACCTACAAGGCTCAAGAGGTACGCTATTCAATTATAAAATGCATAATACATATGCCATAAATAATAAAACAATGAACAATGAACTAAACTTTAATGTCTAAGCTGAAAGAACATGCCCACAGTCCCATTGCCAAAAACTTAAAAGATTACAAATATGAAGTCTAATCTTTGAAAGAACATGCCCATTGTCCCAAAAAAGACCACAAATATAAAGTCTAATCTCTAGACTGAAGCAAAAGGCGGCATGCCAAAATAGCCAAAGGGCAATTGCAAGAGTGCAAGTACAAATATAATATCAGCATGGCACAATAGCCCCAGTGTCACATTGTTATCAATGATCATAATATCATATACAATGTACATGCCATGTATCATGAGACTCATGATAAGTAAACTAAATCAAAGATCATCATCATGATCTGAGGCTGCTTTAGCTACTCTTGAAGTGCCAGCCCCAAGAGTGAGATAGAGCAGAGTCAAGAGTGAGCACGTTTTTAGGTACAATGACGACAGAGTACCTTTAGGTTTTTAGATATATATATATGTGTAAATACAAGTGCTAAGGGTGTGTTCACACCCTTAGCGCATTTAAAGGCACGAGGCCTTTATTCCCAACAACCACCCACCTAAAGGCAATGTGCCTGAAGAGGAGAAAAGAATCAGCTAAGACTAGGTATGTAAAAAGATGAAATACATACTCCCATCATCTGTCGGCAATGAGCAAACCGCTTTGCTGGAAGACCCTTTGTGAGAAGGTTTGCAGGATTATCATCTGTATGCACTTTGACAAGCTCAATGATCTTGCTATCAAGTATATCTCTAATGAAGTGATACTTCATCTGTATGTGCTTTGTCTTTGCATGAAAGACATGATTCTGTGCTAGCATGATAGCACTCTGACTATCACAATGGAGAATAGGTAACTCTGAGATGCCAAGCTCTCCGACTAGACGTGAAAGCCATAAAGCCTCCTTGCATGCCTTAGTGGCAGCCACATACTCTGCCTCTGTAGTAGAGAATGCAACACACTTTTGTAGCCTGGAGATCCAAGAGACTGCTCCTCCTGTAAAAGTAAACACATACCGAGAAGTTGACTTCTTGCAGTCCGCATGACCAGCATAGTCTGCATCCGTAAAGCCAACAATAGATGCCTTCTGCTTTCCAAAGCAGATGCCCAACTCCTCTGTGTCTTTGAGGTATCTCATAATACCTTTCATTGCATCCCAATGCTTCTTGCCAGGGGCTTCTATGTATCTGCTAACCACTTCCGCTGCAAAGGCAATGTTAGGACGTGTAGCAACCATAGCATACATCAAACTGCCAACAGCTGAAGCATATGGTATCTTGGCCATTTCAGCGTTCTTATCATCAGATGTAGAGCTGTTCTCTGCACTGAGGTTCACATATGGAGGCTATGGAACCCCAATTGTTTTCCCCCCCTCCATATTGAAACGTTGCAAAACCTTGGAGATATACTCCTACTGAGATAGATAGAGTAAGCCTTTCAATCTATCTATGAGTATTCGCATGTGAAGAATGTGATTTGCATCACCAAGATTCTTCATGTCAAAGCTGCCATGAAGACTTTGCTTCAATGAATCCAAGGCATGAGTATCCCTGCTAGCAATCAGTATGTCATCAACACACAAAACCAAGATAATCAAGCTGCCATTTGTTGCCGCCTTGATGTACAAGCAGTGATACACTTGACTTCTATGAAAGTCTATGATACCATACCTCTTGGTGCTTGTTTGAGCCCATACAAACTCCTTTTGAGTTTACATACCATCTTTTCTTTCGCTTGTTCAACAAACCCTTCAGGCTGCTGCATATATATGTCCTCATACAGATCACCATATAAAAGTACAGTCTTTATATCCATCTGTATAAGCTCCATATTCTCAACTGCAACCAAGTCCAAAATGGTTCTCAATGTAGTCATCTTGGTAATCCACATGCCTTCTAGGGTTTGGACAATTTGGTGAAGTATGATCTATTTCTCCACATCTATAACACTCCACTTCTTATCTCTGACCACCGCGAGACTGTCGTCCTCTGTAACTTAGAGAGGGAAACCTCATTGGACCAAATTTAGGACCAAAACTCCCTAGGCTTTGGTCCAATGTCATGCATTGTCATTTTGGATTCTAGTAACTTGCGTCAGACACTATGAAGTCAAGAGTATGGATGTCTATCCCCATCCATTGGTTGACAAGATTAAGATGTGGGAGGAGGGGACTATTGTGGAAGATATGAGAAAGCAACTTGGGAGGCGGTCCGCTAATATGCGAGCCCATTCTTATATAGACCATGCATGACTTTTTGGGTCTTGGAGGGTACTTAGGTAAATAAGTCTCTGTTTTCATTGTAATTTCATTTTTATGTTTGTGTTGACTAGATATAGATGCTATGGCAAGCCTGTATGTGGACCAAACTTGGGTTTCTAAAGGTCACAAATGATAAAGAAGATAGTTTGTCAAGGATACACAACATTCTTGTTGGAGATTCATGATTTGAGAGAATGATTCCTTGGCCAACCTCTTGTAAGTATAAATGCCCAAAACTAGTATAAGTGAAATCCCATGATGCATTCTCTAAGGTCCACATTAGAACCAAAAGTGACCTTCATATTGTAAACCCATTTGCATGGAAGTGTTTTCTGCCCTTTAGGCAACTGCACCAAGTCCCAAGTGCCATTTTTCTCAAGAGATTCTATCTTTGACAACATGGCTTTATACAATTTCTTGTTGTCGTGTCTGTCCATTGCTTCCTTGAAGCAAAACGGTTCACCACAGTCTGTCAACATGACATAATCAGCCACATTGTTTGCATCAGGAACAAATCTGTCAGGTTGTCTAGTAGCCCTAGACGATCTGCTAACCCAATGGTCATTTTTTGCTGGCTGTTCTTGCAGATTTCCATTATCAGCATGTTGTCCTGGCATTTCTGCCTGGAAATCAGCATTAACAGCTTGCTGTCCTGGCTGTTCCTGCACATGTAGTGGCTCATTATCATGGGCAATAGCTGGCTGATAATTTCTAGCATCATTTTCTGCATTTATAGGTTCATTTACAGCAGGTATTTGCTGTTGTACAGAGGGCACATTTTGTTGTCCAAAAGGTATTTCTTCTCAGAATACAACCCTACGGACCTCCTCAGTCTTTTTTGGCTGTTTATGCATGCGATCTTCCCGGAAGATAACGTCATTGCTGCATACTACTTTTCTTTTCTCGGGATCCCATAATCTATAACCCATTTCACCCTCGTCACCATATCCTAGGAAAATGCATTTATAGGACTTTGGCTCAAGTTTGCTGTGTTTTTCTTTACGAATGTGCACAAAAGCCTCGTAGCCAAACACTTTCAGATTAGCATATGAAGGTGGCTTGCCCGACCATGCTTCTTGGGGAACTCCCTCTCCCCAAAAGACCTATATGGTGACCAATTAATTCAGTGAATGGCTGTCATAATAGTCGCTGCCCAGAAGCCATAGGATAATGCAGTATGAGACAGCATCGTACGGACCTTATTTTGTATGGTCCGATTCATACGCTCTGCAACTCCATTTTGGAGCGGATTATGAGGGATAGTGAGCTCCCTCTTTATCCCATTGTTGTCACCAAATGCCTGAAAGGCCTTGGACACATATTCCCCACCATTGTCAGAGCGAAGACATTTAAGTGTCTTACTTGTTTGATTTTCAGCCAATGCCAAGAATTTATTAAACTTGTCAAGCACTTCATCCTTGCTATGAATAGGTTAAACCCATAGTTTCCGTATAGCATCATCGACAAAGGTGACAAAATATTTCTTTTCCCCTAAAGATAATGTTGGTATTTGACATACATCCGAATGTAGTAACTCTAGAGGTTCTACCTTGAGTTTTGTGCAAAAAGTAGAGTTCTTTGTTCGTGGGGACCTTCCGATCCGATCTGTGCACCAAGTCTTGGAACATAGAGCATCCGAACTCTGCATTCTTCCTCGTTGATATTCTTCCTTCTCCTCGTGTCAGATACACTGCGCTTTTTCTTCTAGTGTCTTTTTTCAGCATACCTGTTTGACTCATGTGTCCCAATCGGCCATGCCACAAAGAAACGCTTGGGTGCTCGGTCACGGCAACAACATGGTCACGCACACTAAATACATGAAATGGATACAAAGTATCATTCTTGCAACCTTTGGCAATAACCCTAGATCCCTACAGATCTTTCATTTTCCATCTTTTTATGAGACGTCTGTGCATGTTTGCGATAAATACAATGATCATAATGCTCAAAATTAGCATAACGAAGACAAGGCAAGTAATCTCAACCGGCCATGCCACAAAGAAACACTTGGCTACTCGGTCACGACAACAACATGGTTATGCACACTAGATACATGAAGTGGATACAAAGTATCACTCTTGCAACTTGTGGCAATAATCCTAGATCCCTTACAGATCTTCCATTTTCCATCACCAAAGGTGGGGCTTTTCGTTTCTCTTTCTTCCATTTGTAGGAATCACATTTAAAGTGACCCTTCTTGCCGCAATAATGACATTCAACATCTTTGCCAACGTGATTTATTGCGTCCCTTGTTATCATATTTGCCTTTCTATTGTGATCTGCCCCTAGTATGCAAAGCACTGAAAGACTTACTGGATGCATTGTTTTGCCGATTCATCTCTTCCATAAGTAGAGCACTCTCTATATCAGCATACAAAAGGATTACATTAGAATTGCTCATAGTAGTCCTAAATGTATTCCAACTCTTTGGTAAAGTGCAAAGCAAGAAAGTAGCCTTAAATTCCTCATCAATCATGAACTTCAAGGCAACCAGCTGGGTGAAAATGGAGTTAAACTCACTCAAGTGAGTAGAGATTGTTGTACCCTCTTTCATACGCAAATCCATAAGCTTTTTTAGCCAATACACTTTGCTTGCAACACTCTTCTGTGCATACAGTTCTTCCAGTCTAGCCATATCGCATATGCAGAATCTAAACCTTCAATGTTGAACAACAAAGTATCACAAATTGATAGTTGGATGGTTGAGCGTGCAAGCTCATTTAACTCATCCCAATCATCCTATCCATATCTGCGGCCTTTGCCCCTTGTGTCTTGATCGGCTTTGCTTGCTTCTTTTCTAACAGGATATTGTAGCACTACTTTTGCCAAACTGCAAAGTTATGTGTGCCTTCAAGCTTCTTTATGTGCATTAGATTGCTAAAATCATTGTTGCCAGCCATGATTTTCATCCCAAAAGTGACAAAAAAATCAGCAAATGCAGGCCCAAACTGTCACCCAAGTGACCTAGGTACAAACAAGTACCAACTAGCAATAAATAACCACGTAGAAGCACAGATTTAAGATCTGTAATTAAATTTTCAGAAGCACCAAACCATGTGCTACAGCATTCCATAACTGATTACAGTTGTTCCAAGGGCATATGCATCACATTACATGAAAAATCCCAAAATTTCAGCTGCAATTTCTGTTGTACATGTACCCACGGGCAAAAAAATTGACATGAACGGTCAAAAGCCCCAAAATTTTGTGCTCAAAGCATCAGACAGACATTTGCATTTTCTCTGTCATGCATAGAACATGTCAATTTTGCCAAAATTTAAGCAAAACCCCCAAATTTTACCAAGTGTTGATGTCCAAATTGGGTGGAATTCAACCTGCATGTACATAAAATGACCAAATGTTGCATAGATTTTGCCCAAATTGCAAAAGCCTCAAATTGCACGGGGTCCAGTGTGCATCAATGTCGAGAAATTGGGTAGATTTCAGCCCAATTTGTGCATGTACATGAAAAGCCCCAAATGTTGGGGACAAAATGTCACAAATTTTTGCAATTTTTGAGACACATATCATTGTTGCATCTTGCTCGCACTAAATTTGGGCTAATCTCCAAATTTCCAAGTCTTGTGTGTACTAATTTTAGTAAAATTGAAAGAATTTTTACTAAAATGTGAAAGACCTCAAAATTCCCTGGTAAATGTGTACTGACTTTGCAATTTCCGAGTCAGATTATCTAGTTATGCTTTAAAACCTTCAAATTCGGGAAAAACCCTAAATTTCTGGGCCTAAATCTGCATAGATTTGCACACTGTGCTTGCACGTGCGAACACCCGGAGGAGAGAAGGTAAAAGCAAACTGAAAATTTGAAAAAAAAAAGGATGTGATGGGGGTCCGTTGACCCACGTCTAGGTCTGTGACCCGTTAGGCGTCACGTCGCCTGCCCGACCGCTGTCTCGTGACGCCACGCGCTGGTGTCTTGTCGCTGACATGGCGCTTTTGGTGCCCACGTGCCCAGTCGTCATCTAGTCTGCAACGTCGCCTGCTGGTCGCAACACGCCTGCCTTTGTCTGACAGTCAACACTCCTGTCGATTGTGAGTTAGCTACCCGCCGATTGTCAACTGCCCTAGTCTGTTGCTCGCCGAGAGCTTGCGTGTCAACTGCCTTGTCGCACCTAGAGCAACTGTCGCCTACAACCTCACAACCTGCTCGCCTTCTACAGCTCGGCACACTTCAGACGTTTCGAGAAGCGTGCACTCCTTGCCCGCTCTGATACAACTTTGTAGTGACAGGTTAGGCACGGAGATCGAGACAAGCAGTAGATATGCGCAGTGAGAGACAGAGAGTGGGATAGAGCAGAGTCGAGAGTGAGCACGTTTTTAGGTAGAATGACGAGAGAGTATCTTTAGGTTTTTAGATAGGTATATATGTGTAAGTACAAGTGCCGAGGGTGTGTTCACATCTGAGCAGATTTAAAGGCATGAGGCCTTTATTCCCAACATCCTCTTTTTGCTGCATCTCCCATCTGTAAATGGATCGGGCTTTGTTGTCATACTGTTACATAACATCCTCAAATTAGCACTAACGAATACTAGATTGTTTGCCCTCTTCAGACCAAGACGGTTCCTCTTCTTTGAAGCAATGTGAGCGTATGTACTCCACAATTGCTCCAAACAAGAGGAACTAACTGGTTGACTCAAAATACAGATGGCTAGTTGTTGCAACTCAGGACCATTCCAACCAAAGTCCTTCCACCACAAAGTTGCCCCAATCTTACATTGATCCTCCTGTGCATCCCCACAACCAAAAGAACCCGGAAAGGTCCTATAACATGAAAGTTGATCTCTGATCTTTCATCTAGTGCCATGATCATGTACTAGATGAGGCAATATAAGTCTCTATGCATCCATAACCTGAGTGTCATTCTCTTGACCCTTGCCCTGGAACTCAGGATCCACAACAACTGCAGCTGCATGCATGGGTAAGCTATAG
This sequence comes from Lygodium microphyllum, assembly GCF_053477565.2. Taxonomy (NCBI): domain Eukaryota; kingdom Viridiplantae; phylum Streptophyta; class Polypodiopsida; order Schizaeales; family Lygodiaceae; genus Lygodium; species Lygodium microphyllum. The sequence goes on along the minus strand of NW_028229562.1, from coordinate 180,431 downwards.
GAGCTCTACCTCGTCACAACTAAATGACGTATCTCTTCATACACCTCATCATGCAGCTTTCATTCAGCCTATCCATAGCCTCATATACCTTGCCAATGCAAGGTTGCATAGCATCCATAACCCAAAAATAAATGCACAATAGGTGATACCATAGCATTTATCTGCTTTACATCATCCCAAAAAGTGGAGTTACTTGTTTTCTCGAAGCATAAGATACCTGTAGGAGCACCTACCAATGTTGATGAGGTGAACTCATCACTAAGAAATAACGTGCCTCAAGGCACCACTGCATTTTTTTAATTTGCCTAGTATCAAGAAGTTAAAGGCAAATTTGGTATCAGAGTATTTTAAAAGTATCTTCTTCGATCGCAAAGAGAAGTGATGGCGAAGAAACTGGTGATTTAAAACAAAGCTAACCATTTGAGCTTCTTGCTCTATGATAGGCTACCAATATCCTCTAGTAGATTGTTAAAGCAACGAGTCATAAAATATGAAACTGTGATATGCGGATAATATCCCTGGATAATAGCACGTGTTGCCCTATTTTCGGGCTCTTTATCTGCAACAAATCCCACAATATGCTCTAGGCCAATATGTAGTGATGGGTTAGGCATAGAGATCTAGGATGACGATAGTGTACCTTTAGGCTTTTTTAGATAGATATATATGTGTAAGTACAACTGCTAAGGGTGTGTTCACACTCGAGCACATTTAAAGGCACAAGGTCTTTATTCCCAACAACCTCCCACCTAAAGGCAATGTGCCTGAAGAGGAGAAAAGAATCAGCTAAGTCTAGGTATGTACAAAGCTGAAATACATATATCTATCCAACTCCCATTATCTATCGGCAATGAGAAAACCGCTATGCTGGAAGACCCTTCGTGAGAAGGTCTGCAGGGTTATCATCTGATGCACTTTGACAGCTCAATGCTCTTGTTGTCAAGTACATCTCTAATGAAGTGATACTTCACCTGTATGTGCTTTGTCTTTGCATAAAAGACAGGATTCCGTGCTAGCGTGATAGCACTCTGACTATCACAATGGAGAACAGGTAACTCTGAGATGCCAAGCTCTCCCACCAGACGTGAAAGCCATAAAGCCTCCTTGCATGCCTTAGTGGCAGCCACATACTCTGCCTCTATAGTAGACAATGCAACACACTTTTGTAGCTTGGAGATCCAAGAGACTGCTCCTCTTGTGAAAGTAAACACATACCGAGAAGTGGACTTCCTGCAGTCCGCATGACCAGCATAGTCTACATCCATAAAGCCAACAACAGATGCCTTCTACTTTCCAAAGCAGATGCACAACTCCTTTGTGCCTTTGAGGTATCTCATAATACCTTTCATTGCATCCCAATGCTTCTTGCCAGGGGTTGCTATGTATCTGCTAACCACTCCCACTGCAAAGGCAATGTCAGGACGTGTAGCAACCATAGAATACATTAAACTGCCAATAGCTGAAGCATATGGTATCTTGGCCATTTCAGCCTTCTCATCATCAGATGTAGAGCTGTCCTCTGCACTAAGTTTCACATATGGAGGCAATGGAATCCCAATTGTTTTCCCCCCCTCCATATTGAAACGTTGCAAAACTTTGGAGATATACTCTTGCTGAGATAGATAGAGTAAGCCTTTTGATCTATCTCTGAGTTTTCACATGCCAAGAATGTGATTTGCATCACCAAGATCCTTCATGTCAAAGCTGCCATGAAGAATTTGCTTCAATGAATCCAAGGCATGAGTATCCCTGCCAGCAATTAGCATGTCATCAACATACAAAACCAAGATAATCAAGCTACCATCTGCTGCCTTCTTGGTGTACAAGCAGTGATCCACTTGACTTCTATGAAAGCGTTGGGACTGCATGAATGTATCAAACTTATGATACCATTCTCTTGGTGCTTGTTTGAGCCCATACAAACTCCTTTTGAGTTTGCATACCATCTTTTCTTTCGCTTGTTCAACAAACCCTTCAGGTTGCTGCATATATATGTCCTCATACAGATCACCATATAAAAATACAGTCTTTATATCCATTTGTATGAGCTCCGTATCCGCAACTGCAACCAAGCCCAAAATGGTTCTTAATGTAGTCATCTTAACAACAGGAGAGAAAATCTCATCAAAGTCAATTCCTTGCTCTTACTTGTACCCCTTTGCAAGCAATCTTGCTTTGTACTTTGGAACCAAAAGTGACCTTCATCTTGTAAACCCATTTCCATGGAAGGGTTTACTGTCCTTTAGGCTTTATACCATTTTTTGCTTTCCTTTCTGTCCATTGCTTCCTTGATGCAAGACGGTTCACCACATTTTGTCAACATGACATAATCAGCCACATTAGTTGCACAAGGAACAAATTTGTTAGGTTGTCTAGTAGCCCTAGACGATCTCGTAACCCAATGGTCATTGTTTGTTGGCTGTTCCTGCAAATTTCCATTTTCAGCATGCTGTCCTGGCATTTCAGCCTGCAAATCAGCATTAACGACTTGCTGTCCTGGCTGTTTTTGCACATATAGTGGCTCATTTTCATGGGCAATAGTTGGACGATCATTTCCTGCATTTACAGGTTCATTTAGAGCAGGTATTTGCTACTGTAAAACGGGCACATTTTGCTGTCCAAAAGGTATTTCTTCGTGGAATACAACCCTACGGACCTCCTCAGTCTTTTCAGGCTGTTTGTGCATGCGATCTTCTCGGAAGATAAAGTCATTGTTGCGTACTACTTTCCTTTTCTCAGGATCCCATAATCTATACCCCATTTCACACTTGTCACCATATCCTAGAAAAATGTATTTACAAGACTTTGGTTCAAGTTTGCTGCATTTTTCTTTACGAATGTGCACAAAAGCCTCGCAGCCAAACACTTTCAGATGAGCATATAAAGGTGGCTTACTCGACTACGCTTCTTGGGGAACTCCCCTCCCAAAGACTTGTTTGGTGACTGATTAATTAAGTGAACGGTTGTCATAACAATCTCTGCCCAAAAACCATGAGGTAATGCAACATGAGATAGCATTGTACATACGTTATCCTGTATGGTCCGATTCATATGCTCTGCAACTTTAATTTGGGGCTGATTATGAGGGGCAATGAGCTTCCTCTTTATCCCTTTGCTGTCACAAAATGCCTGAAAGGCCTTGGATATATATTCCCCAGCATTGTCAGAGCGGAGACATTTAAGTGTTTTATCTGTTTGATTTTCTGCCAATGCCAAGAATTTTTTAAACTTGTCAAGTACTTCATCCTTGCTACGCATAGGGTAAACTCATAGTTTCCGTGTAGCATCATCGACAAAGGTGACAAAATATTTCTTTTCCCCTAAAGATAATGTTGGCATTTGACATACATCCGAATTTACTAGCTCTAGAGGAGAAGATTTCAAAGAAAGAGACTTTTTATGAGACGTTTGTGCATGTTTGCGATAAGTACAATGATTAGAATGCTCAAAATCAGCATAATGAAGACAAGGCAAGTAACCCAAACGAGAAAGCACTTTCATTCTTGTTTGATAGATGTGTCCCAACCGGCCATGCCACAAAGAAACGCTTGGCTGCTTGGTCACGGCAACAACATGGTTACGCACACTAGATACATGAAGTGGATACAAAGTGTCACTCTTGCAACCTCTGGCAATAACCCTAGATCCCTTTTACAGATCTTTCATTTTCCATCACCAAAGGTGGTATGAAAACCATCATCATCTAGCTGCCCTGTGCTAATCAAGCTCTTCTTAAGTTAAGGTACATGCCGTGCATGTTGAAGTGTAAAGACAGAGCCATGCTGAAATTGTAAGTGCACACTACCAATACTTGAAATGTCACATGCATAGTTGTCCCCAAGATGGACAACACCATGTGGACCCTGTGTATAGGCGGAGAACCACTCATGATGAGGGGTGACATGAAAGGAAGCACTTGAATCGAGAATCTAGGTATGCATGTCATCATCTTTATTTGCAAGTAAAGCATGCGCACCAAAGTGTGAAGAGAGAAAGAGTACATCACTCCCACTATCACTGTCATGAGTGACTACATTGACCTCTTCAATTTTTACACTGCTCTTCTTAGGCTAACTGTCCTTCTCTTCCTTTCTTTCATTTGTCTTCTTGCTTTTTCCTTTCTCTTTCTTCCATTTGTAGGAATCACGTTTAAAGTGACCCTTCTTGCCGCAATGATGGTATTCAACATCTTTGCCACGTTATTTACTGCGTCCCTTGCTATCATGTTTGCCCTTTTGTTGTGATCTGCTGCTAGTATGCAAAGCACTGGAAGACTTACGGGATGCATTGTTCTGCCGATTCTTCTCTTCCATAAGTAGAGCGCTCTCTAAATCAGGATGCAAAAGGATCACATTAGAATTGCTCATAGCAGTCCTGAATGTATCCCAACTCTCTGGTAAAGTGCAAAGTAAAAAAGTAGCTTTAAATTCCTCATCAATCATAAACTTGAAGGTAACCAGCTGGCTGAAAATGGAGTTTAACTCACTCAAGTGAGTAGACATTGTTGTACCCTCTTTCATTCGCAAATCCATAAGCTTTTTCAGCCAATACACTTTGCTTGCAACACTCTTTTGTGCATACAGTTCTTTCAATCTAGTCCATATAGAATATGCAGAATCCAAACCTTCAATGTTGAACAGCAAGGCATCAGAAATCAATAGCTCTATGGTGGAGCATACAAACTCATTTAATTCATCCCAATTGTCCTGTTCCATGTCCGTGGGCTTTGCCCCTTTGGTTTTGATCGGCTTTGCTTGCTTCTTTTGTAACAGGATATTGTAGCACTGGTTTTCCAAAGTGCAAAGTTATGTGCACCTTCAAGCTTCTTTATGTGCATCAGATTACTGCTGTCATGGCTGCCAGCCATGATTTGCAGCCCAAATGTGACAAAAAAACAGCAAATGCAGGCCCAAAACTGTCACCCAAGTGACCAAGGTACAAACAAGTACCGATCAACAATAAATGACCTCGCAGAAGCACATATTTCGGATCTGTAAATAAATTTTCAGAAGCACTAAACCATGTGCTACAACATTATCCAACTGATTACAGTTGTTCCAAGGGCATATGCATCACATTACATGAGAATCCCCAAATTTTCGCTGGAATTTCTGTTGTACATGTACCCACGGGCATAAAATTTGACACGAACGGTCAAAAGCTCCAAAATTTTGTGCTCAAAGCATCAAACACACATCTGCATTTTTTGTGTCATGCATAGGACATGCCAATTTTACTAAAATAGAGCAATTTGAGCAAAAGCCCCAAATTTTACCAAGTGTTGATGTCCAAATTGTGTGGAATTCAACCTGCATGTACATAAAATGACCAAATGCTACACAGATTTTGCCCAAACTGCAAAAGCCTCAAATTGCACGGGGTCCAGTGTGCATCAATGTCGAGAAATTGGGTAGATTTCAGCCCAATTTGCGCATGTACATGAAAAGCCCTAAATGTTGGGGATAAAATGTCACAAAATTCCTACAATTTTGAGACAAATGACCTTGCTCTGCATCACAATTTCAAAATCCGGGAAAAGCCCCAAATTTTCGGGCCAAGATAACACAGATTTGGCCTTTTGTGCCTAGCGTGCGAAACCCCGTCAGGAAAGGGGGTAGAAGTTGAATTTTTTCCTGTTTTTCTTAAAAAAAAAAACGATTTTGAAAAAAAACGTGTGACGGGGTCAGGTCTTCGATGGGACGTTGCTTATGTCTACCTGCCACGGACCACCATTGCGTGACTGCTACCCGTTATGTGCTGTCCGGTGCCCGCTGGTCCTCGTTAGCTACTGTCCCGTCACACCCACTGGCCCACGTCAACTGCAGTCGCCTGTCGTCTGTCGTCTGTCGACCTGCCGCACGCCTTGCAACACTTTCTGCTTGCCTGCGACTTGCCACCTGATTCAGGCTATAGCTACCGTCGGTCGTTTGTTGACAGGCAATACAACTGCTTCTCCTGCACACAAGCTTGCCTTTGACTTGTCTCGCCTACTTGCTCGCAAACTTCGAGAGGCACAAATGCCTCAACCGCAGCTCTAATACCAGTTTGTAGTGACGGGTTAGGCACAGAGATCTAGATAGATAGTTGTACATGCAGTGAGAGATAGAGAGAGTGAGATAGAGCAGAGTCGAGAGTGAGCCCGTTTGTAGGTACAATGATGATAGTGTACCTTTAGGTTTTTTTTAGATAGATATATGTGTGTAAGTACAAATGCTAAGTATGTGTTCACACCCTAGCACATTTAAAGGCACGAGGCCTTTATTCCCAACACAATAAGCTCAATACCTGTAATCCACTCTGCTGCAAATACATTTGCTGACTTTCTTGTGCTTGATGCATCATGTGAAGATATGAAATGCATTTCCCCACGAGAATAAGCAACCACACCATGAATGGATCGCTTGCGTGTATCACTCCAACCATCAGCAATCAAGGAAACTCCATTTTTAGCCCACAGGCTCTTTCTAGTCACTGGTGCTTCCTCAATAAGGCGCTTTTCCTTGTCGGGCAAAGTGGTGCGTAAGGTCTCTGATGATGGAGGTACATGCGAAGGGCCATACTCACTAATCTTCTTGCACATCAATTTAAAATACTCTGACCTAGCTGCACGCAATTGAATGTGGTCATAATAAAAAAAACATGCCACTGATGTATTCACCTCTTCCTTCTTCTTGGGATCCCAACTAGCATCAAGTGTACTCTATCTATGTGCAACATGTGGCGTTGTTGATGCCGTGGCTGATGCAATGTCTACAGTAGGTGTGGAGGTAGCACTTCCTGATACTGACCCTGCTTTAGACACATCTGATGGGGATGGTGTCACAAAAGTTGCAGGGTTAACTGGAACACATTGTGGTCTAGATGCAAGATAAGCTTGTTGACCTGCTACACGATCACGAAGCTCCCTTTGCGTCTCCAAGGTCACATTCGGGCAAAATTGTACCTTTGAATTTGGCTCATGTAGGAGATGAGCTCGAACCTGATTATGCATAAAATGAAACAAGTGGCGATTGGTATTCCATATTCTAATATTTAAGTAACTTTGAAAAATTAAAATCAATAAAAATTCGAAATACAAATGCATGGCTTAATGGATTACCATGTTTGCTCCACTAGTTCTCTTGTATGGGCAAAGCTTGCAAGCCCATGGTCGAGATCCTCCACAACTCAATGGGCGGTCAACATTTACTTCTTCCCACCATGACCAATCATCGAACCTTCTTCCTCGACCACCAGCCCGACGAGTGGGGTACGAAGAAGGAAGAAGAGAAGGGAGAAGTGAAGAGAAGGAAGAAGGAAGAACAGAAGGGAGAAGGAAGAGAGGTTGGAGGTGAGAGGAGACAGGGGGACTGGCGGCTGGCCACTGACGGGGGGACTGGTCACTCGGGGCCGCTGCAAGGCAGCGGGACAAGAGGCGGGCGGGACGTGCATCGAGCAGACAGGAGTGAGGCGGGCGGGAACGTGCAGCCGATCGCGTGGGAGCAGCAGGCTGCGGGCCGAAGGTAAGTGGGTGCCACGTGACATTCCTTGTGCCGTTTCAGACAAGGAACATAGGGTTCCCTATCTGAAATGGGATAGGGAACGTTCCACAGATTTGCAACGGGTCCCATGACGGCTTCATGTCTGGGACGGCGATTCTGCATGCCGGGGTGTTAGAATTTGCCAATTCTAGGTAGTGCCCCATGTAATTTGTGTGGTGTGGAGACTTCAACCGTGTGGTGTGTCTAGGACTTTAAATGTGGTGACACTAGGCTCTAGAGTTGAGTAAATCCAACTCTAGTTAGGGTGTGGGAGTTTGGTTAGGTCAACCTTAAACCTTAGTTGTACTTTGTACTTTCATTCTGTGTCATGCAATCTTGAGCTAATATGCTCTCTTGAGCTCACACTGTCTATTGTTCACTGTCAGATAGGTGCAAATAAGATCTGGCAGATAGGCTGAAGCCTCAAACTGATGCCTTTGCTGAGGGATTGTAGACTGCCTGTATCTACCCTTGTTTAGCTTCTGTCCTAGCTATCATCAGGGCTTGTCAAGCAGTCAAACTTACAGTGGTGGTTGACTTTGACTTCAGGCTGTAGTCTGCGATGCATGTGGCTAGCAGGCTTATGGATCTTCTTTGAAGCCGAGACGAACTGCCAAAACTGGCGATGACCAATAACTTACAGCAGTTGGTTTTTCTTTTCAAAGTAAACCATGGTGATGAAGAAGTTATGCTGTTAATACCTTGTGCTGATCTCAAACATTGGCAATGCAATCTACCACAGAAGTAGGATGAGGATTTTAGGTTTTCAAGAGTTACCTCTCTTGTATACTGTTTTGGTCCATCATGCAAACTTCCTCATTAGGAAGCCTGGCAGGCTTTCTTGTTAATGAGTGTGAGTGTATTTTTTTAGCAAGATATGATGGAAGGATGAACGCTTCAATAATATTGCTTCTTTCTTTTTGTGTCTGTGCCTGTGTAGGTGATGCCCCTCTTACAGCAGTTCAGTTACTCTGGGTGAACCTCATTATGGACACACTGGGAGCATTGGCACTTGCAACTGAACCTCCATATGATGCATTGATGGCAAGGCCACCAGTGGGGCGAAAGGGGAAGCTTATCACAAATGTGATGTGGAGAAATATTCTAGGTGAGGCAATTTATCAATTGGCTGTTCTTTGGGTTTTACAGTTTAGAGGAGAACAACTGCTACATCTCCAAGTTGATGATACTGAGGATGTGCTGAATACAATGATTTTCAACACTTTTGTTTTCTTACAGGTTAGTTGATTCCAGAATGAAATCTATTCAGTATTAGAAAAAGTATCCTACCTTGGTCTTGAAATTTCGTTTCTGAACTGACTTCTGAAATATGGCAACAGATTTTCAACGAGATAAACTGCCGAGAGATGGAAAAGCTTAACGTGTTCACGAATTTCTTTACAAACGGAATGTTTCTGTCAGTCATATTTTTTACTGTAGTGTTTCAAGTCGTGATTGTAGAGTTTCTTGGAAGGTTGGCAGTTACTGTGCCGCTCACTCTTTCTCAGTGGGCAATATGCATCTTGCTAGGTTTTGGCAGTCTTTTAGTTGGAATTTTGATAAAGCTCATACCAGTTCCTTCAAAAGCCATTTCCGAATATCTCCCTTGGCATAGTAGTAGCCCTAGTAGTGGGTATCAAGCATTGGAAGAAGATCAAGGGGATGGATATCAAGCTTTGGAAGGAAGCCCAAGAAACATGTGAAATTTTCATTAGCATTGGTTTTCAGGTGTTACATCAAAAGTGACTTGATAACCTTGTAGTTTCGTAGGTTCATCACTGAAAATTTTGCTGGGATATAAAACATCAAAATATGGTTTTCTTTGGATAGGCTTGTTAAACAAAACATCAGACTATCTTATGTTCGATAAGTTTGTTACACAAACAGAACAGAGTTCAGTCTTGTTGCAAGGGTTGGAAGCTCAGTTTTACTGTACTGTACTTTCAGAGAAACTCTGCGTGATGAAATCTACCTGACTTTCAACACCAGAAGTTAGGAAGATGAGAAAAAAAGTGGATTTTTTGGTTTTCTACAGTCCAAGGGTGCTTTGAACAATCTCACAGCATCATCTCTTCAAGGAGCAAAAGTAGCTGTTTTGCTTGCTATCTTGTGACAGTTCTCCCAATTTTGTTCTTCAACATGTGGTTGTCTATGACTATCATGTATGAGAAACTTATTCTAGTCAAAACTTATGATGGATTCAACAATATTACTTAAAGATTTCAGCCATGATTATCTCCAAGATATACAGATAATCCAAGAACTTGTGTCTGTAACATTGCTTAAATTGCTTGCCGTGGTTCCAAATAATGTCCACCAGAATTTGAAAAACTGTCTGATTTCAGGTGAAAAGGCAAGTGTTGCATGTAAAAGCATAACATTTTCATTGTAGAGTGAACGTATTCTCAAATTGTTTGGAGGGATGGATGGTATCTTCCCCTAACTTTTTAGGAGGTACAAGCTTTTGTTCCTTGCTCATGACATCGGCCTTTTGATAATTAATATTGCATTTGTAAACCTGGCCCAAATTTCAACTGATGGGAATCAGTAACAGGTACCACATCCACAATTCGCATTTCATGGGCATGCCCTCATGGCTGATTAACCATGAACCCAGCTCATGACTCCGGGCTTTTTATAATCATATGGCGTTTGTAAACCTGCCCCAAATTTCAACTAATGAGAGTGTGCACATGGGCATTTATTTTTGTGGGGCGGGGTGGCTGGGTGTGTGGATACCCAAATTATATTATTGAAAAAGAGGAAGAGGAACACTAAAGGAGCCAACCAAGGAGGTTAAGTGATGGCTAAAAGGTGATGGAGCGGCCACTAGTGATGATCTCCCATCTAATTTGTAGAAAGGTATTGGCTTCACATCAGATTATATGTGCGGAGCTGTGAGCAGGTCCATTGGTGACCAAGACTTTGTTCTAGTAGGCAACGATCCTTTTGCATAGTTTATAGGGGACTCGGCATCAAAGATACCTCTAATTTGCCTACATTGGCTGGCAATAGAGGAGGCCACATGTTGGTAAGGTATATGATGGTTGAAAGGCGACAGAGCAACCTAGTAGTGATGATGTTCTTGTCTAATCCGTAGGAACCCTTGGAGCAATCCATCAATGATGATGTTCTTATCTGATCTACAAGAAGCCATCAGCTATACATGAGATTATATAAGCAAGCTAGGAGCAGGTCCAAGGCCTTGTTTTTGGACAATGGCCTTTATCCATAGAGATACCTTCGACTTTCTTTTCCCTTGTCATGGTGATTGTGGTTAGAGGGTTAACACCTCATTTGGCTCCATGGTATATAGGTGCATGTACTTCTCCTTGTCTAGCATAGCTTGTATGCCCTTTCCTTTGATCTTGGCCAAGGGTTGAATAGGGTGATTCAAGGAACCATCATCATGTTTACATACCAGCCACTATGGACGAAGATGACCTTATATTGAAACCATTTTATCTACCTTACATATAAATTTATCATATGTGCATAGCATATGGGCACACGTCACATGCTTTGAGATTTCTAATTGATTAGATCCACATAGGATTTTATCAGTTGTAGCTAGAGGCACGCAAATGTGGAGCAAGAGAAGCAACCGTAGGAGACTTGACATGCTAGCTATGACATTTAGAGTTGATACAAAGGGGCATTATATTTTGCATATACTTTGAGATTATGTTGTATTTCATTCTCTCTTTAGAGATGGCTTGGCCCATTGATGACGAAGTTTCTCGATCAAGGAGCTCTTGGTTGGAATATGAAGTTATGGTATTTAACAACACTGTTGAGTGGGCTAGATCTCAGTGCCTCAAATAACATATGCTCAAGAGATGGTGAAGTAGGTCTAGAGATATGTCTATGTGGAGATTAATTTTGTAGGACCCAAAATCACTTTGAGAAGGGTAGTAAAGAATAAGTTATCCCAAGGCTATGTTGTATTAAGAGTGATGGAGAGCTAGTGTGCACATAGTGTTTGCAGCCTTCAATGTAACTTTGGCTCTTTCATACATTAGTCACACCAATACTTTTATATGGAGCTCCTATTTGAGATGAGCCGCTATCATAGGACACCTACAATAGAGCAGCCACCGTGAGACATAATGAAGGTTTATGATGGCAGTAGCAAATAGAGAGGTCTTAGCCCTTTGAAACATTAGTTGCACCAAAGATTTGTGGTGCTATTTGGGGACATAAGGTTGTACTATAGGAGGAGATCTACAATAGAGTAGCCACTATGAGGTATAAGGAAGGTTTATGATGGGTGTTAGCAAATAGCGAGGCCTCTAATGATCATGATCCCTTAGTTGATCTACACAAAGTCCTGAATGCTATATGATAGAGTATAAGTCGGAGCATCCCCCATTGTGACTCAAACTCTGTATTAGAAAGTCACATTTACTAAACTTTTGGAGTGCTTGTATGCTGAGATGAATACATGGTTGTGGCCACATCGGGTATACATGGATTGCCACCCACCTTGTAAATTTCCCTTTGTTAGAGCTTAGTCAAGAAGACCTCAACATATCAAGATGGACACCTTTCTACTATACATGCCTAGGACACCCCTACCAATCCACTAAGGATGAAGATAACTAAAGTAGTGTGTGCCATGAGTGAGCATTGCACATCCTCACACCACTTATGGCAAAGATTCATTGCTATGGAGCAATTTCTTTTTCCTCATGAGAGGTTGTGGACTCATGTCTATCTAGGGGTCACTTTCACTACATCACTGGAAGATTCACCATGGTACAGCTAGCCAAAGGCTAACTCGCACAAGGATATGTAGTATTGGCCATGATGGAGAGACAGTGCCACTAGACACACTTTCAGGAGCCTCGCACATAGAGGTCACTAATTCAACACATTGGTTAAACTAACCATGATGTACGGTGCATCTTTTTGGACCCTTAACTTGGCTACGTACTTATGGATAGAGATTGATAGACCACCAATCATCATGTTCTCACAGATGATCTACACCAAACCATCAATACTACATGAGATTATTAGAGTTAGAGTTTGATGCACCCCTAGGATGATGGAGGCCCCTATTCAAACCATCAGCTTTATACACATAGTATGTGACATGCACCAAGATACACCACCTAAGAGAGCCTTTGAGGCCTCCAGGCAACTAGCGGAGGTAAGACAAGCGACTTCATGGTATGCACAGGTCGAAGCAGTGGCTTACAGGATATGGAATCAACATGGACAATCTCTCCCCCTTTCAATATTACCTTGACGTCCTCTTCATACACCTCTCCCACATAGAGAGGGACTTGGTCATGTAGCAGGACCTTATGAGTTCTACATACAACATACATGGATTTCATCTAGGTGGCTCCTTTCCCCAAAGATGTCCTATAGAGACCACTTCATGAAGACTACAATGGATGGCTTCATGGAGAGACTTGGATACCTAGATGTATACTCACATGAGACGTGAGTAGCCATTGGCTAGATTAGGATATCCTCTCACCAGCTTGAGATTGAGACCAGAAGAGCAGCTTATGTTTCCTGAGCTAAGTGGATTTGCAGGCTATGCCAAGAGGTGGTGGAGAGCGAACACTATATCTGCAAATGTAGAGCTTATAGCATAGTTCGAGCTTGGTACCCCTTGCTATTTAGAGAAGACACCTCCCACAAACTATTCATGGAGTCCCCACACTAGCGTCACCCTGGCCAATTTCTAGTCGAGATTCAAAAGTTTCGCACACCACTACTATAGAGTGGCACTACACAGAGGGGAACATCAGTTACAACTCATCGATTTCTTCCAAACATCTACCATACACAACACTTACACAAAGGGGTGATAGTCTAGAGAGGGGCAACATGAATAGCAACTGATAGAGTTGAGGGCCTAGTCCAGATGCTACCCTCATTATTTCATTCGAGATATATGATATGCACCATCCAGTAGTCTTGAATGGATGGAACAAAATATAGGGATATCATTTAGCTACACAACTAGACATGTATTATCTCATCCTCCCATTGTATTCCCATATGAGTACTAATTTGTTTGGGTACATCACCTTAGCTTCTTTTCTGTTGATTTTGGTCTTACAAGACATTAATATTTATTTATTTCTTTCTCTCACCATATACTCTTTAAGTAACTTTTGAACAAGGGAAGGCTAGTCACACATTGTGACTATTAAAATTCCCACATATGGTATTTGTCTCTCTTGAGAGTTAGATGATGAGTGCATCTTAGCAGCTTCCTCTCTTGATGCTTCTCAGTTGACCAATACTTTGTCTATATATTCTCAATATTAGTTTCTTAATTTCGGGGCTTTCTTTCATGTTATCCAATATAGGGATTTGGTTTCAGTCCTATTGAAACATTACATGTTCTTTGTGACTAGGAGATGACCTAGCATTGGAGATTGTTGGCATTGGAGATGTATACCTACAATTTCCTTCAGGTGGCTCCTTTACTTTGCATAATATACTCTTGTTGGATAGTTAGATTATGTAGGCTATTATGTATCTTTTGGTGATTCCACATGGAAGATTATCCGTGGTTGGAATCTTGTCTTTGCTCGAGGTGCCAAGGTTAGTAACCTCTATTCTTTATTTATATCTAGGTCTCTTGACCATGTTTTGACTGTGGCTAATATACCACATGAATCTTTATGGCATCATCACCTTGGGCAAAGGGAATGAAAACATTGATTGATTTGCAATATCTCCTACCTCTTGATTACAAATGTTTTTATTCTTGTGACGATTGTCTTTATGGCATGCAGACCCATGGTTCTCAAAAGAAGTTTGGCATACGTACATGAGTAAGCTTCAAACTCTTGTGCATTTTGATGTATGTGGTTCTATGTCTTGTTAGTCATTGGGTGGTGTGAAGTACTTTGTTATGTTCATTAATGATTATCTGTATAAGGTCTAGGCATATCCTATGAAGCAAAAAACGGATGTCTTATCTACATTTTAGCATTGGCTTGCTCTTATGGAAAATTAGTCTATGTCTAACAAGGAGGATGAGTATATTTCTAAAGCATTTGAGCAATTTTATGATGAGAGGGGTATCAAGCGTCATTTGATTGCCCATACTATCCCAGAATGGTGTTGTAGAGCATATGAATATGACTATTCAAGAAAGAGTCTGTAGTACGCTAAGTCAGGCATGCTTACGACAACATTTTTGGGTTGAGGTTATCACTACCACCGTACATTTGATAAACAAATCCACATGCACTACAATTAGTTCTTACATTGTAGAGGAGATATGGTTTGGAAAACTCTCCTCAAGGAAACACATATTTCTTGGTTATGGGGATGTAGATTAGATGGGCTATCACTTATGGGATCCGTAGGCTCAGAAGGTTTATCCGTAGCCATAATGTTGTTTTTCATAAGGAGAAAATGCATAAGTAGCCTTAACAACTAGTTGAGGTACATAGTGTGACCTTTCAGGAGGAGTCTCCTATTACTATACATCTAGCTAAATAGCCTGATGTTCGAGTGGCCCATGATCATAAAGTTGGACATGATGTATAGGATCCACAACCTGTTTTAATATGATATACTAGAGATAGATATCAACATGTTCGGTTTGCCCCCTCCATGGACTATGTTATGGAGATAGATTCTGGTGAGCCCCTTACTTATAAGGAGGCTGTATGTAGAGGTGATAGTCACTCTTAGAAGAGAGTCATGCAGTTTGAGTTTGATTCATTATAGAAAAAATATAGATGGGATTTGGTTTCTTTGTTGGGTGGGAAAGATGCATTGCCATTTAAGTGGGTGTACAAGTTATAGGGTACCCTTGGACACCCCAAGCCGGTATATAAGACCAAATTGATTGCTAAGGGTTTTATGTAGGAGCATTGTGTTGAGTTTGATGAAGTCTTTTCTCTTGTAGTAAGGATTACTACTCTACGTTTAATGTTGGCATTGGTTGCACAATTAGATATAGACCTTTACTAGATGGATGTGAAAATGGCTTTTTGCTCAAAAGTATGGCATTGATTATGAGGAGACTTTTAGCATGGTGGCTAAGATGACTACTATTTTACATAGTGGTTGCATTGGCTATAGCCAATAGGTGGAAGATGTATAAAATAAATGTGAAAAATGCATTCTTGAATGGAGAGTTGACTGAATTCTATATGTTACAGCCACAAGGATATGAAGATTAGAGGTATCCACATAGGGTATGCGAATTGCATGAGGCAACCTATGGGGGGAAACAAGTGCCAAGATCATAGTATGGTCACATTATAAGCTATTTACAATAGTTGGAATTTCATGCATGTCCATTAGACTCTTCCTTGTTTGGATTAGTCAAGGGGAGTGATAAGGTCTTGATCATTCTACATATTGATGGTCTCATTCTTATACAAGCAATAATTAGTAGATCATTGCCTAGGTCAAGGGTCAATTGCAACAAAAATTTGAGATAAATGATGTTGTAGTGCTCAGATACTTTCTTGGTATTGAGGTGTTGAAAGAAAGAAATGATATATGGATGTTACAAAGACAGTATGCAGTATATATACTAGCAAAGTATGGCATGCCAGTATGTGAACTTATGAGCACACTGCTTAGTCCAAATATTACGTTATCAGTGCACGAGGGTGATGAGATAGAGGATCCAAATATGTACAAGTGTATGGTAGAAAGTCTCATTTACCTTGCCATTACACGTCCTAATCTCAGCTACACAATAGGAGTCGTGAGTTAGTTTATACATCAAGCCAGGAAACAACATCTAGATGCAATACATAGGATCATGCCCTATGTGAAGTCTATAATGGATTGTGGATTGCACTATAGGTTGGACATTGAGACCACATTTTATGCATGCACAAATGTAGAATTGTTAGGTAGTGTAGATGATCGAAGATCAACATAAAAATATGTATTCAATCCATCAAGTAACTTATTGTTGCTCTATCTTCTATGGTGCACTAATCGCAAAATGTAAGGTTATATGGTTATGCAGCTTGCTAGAGTAGATTAGCTATGACATAATCTTGTACTTCTTTATTGCAATAATAGTACATTAACAATATTTTATGAAGGCTAAAGTCAAACAATATCAAAGCAAAGTGAAAGATAAACTACCAAAATTATTTGGTGGATTAATATTTTGGAGCATTTTAGTGTTAATTTTTGGGCACTTTTATTATTTTTTGTACCTCATGGACACTAGATTATTATGGATGTATTCACTCTTGTACGCACTATATCATCACCCACAATTATATCTATTGCACTCACAATAGTTGTATGGGTTGCACATATGTATTCATCATTGTATTAGTATAGCCATGGTCTAATATGACTAAGGTACAAGTATACTTTAACAATTGACCAGCTTAGATCCCACAAAGTGGGTAGTAGGATACCCAAAAGAGCATGTAAACCCTAGTCATAGACACAAACTTTGAAACACAAAGTGAGATACAAACCCTAAAATGCAAAAGGTGTGCAAACTCTTACCCTAAAATTGTACCCCACCCTAGAGAAGTGACCTAACCCTAATCCTAATTTGTGTTTATACAAGGGTGGGAGATCTCAATTGTATTCACCCTTTTAGCACATCCATACTATGGAAGCTCTATCAACGTAACTATTGAACATTTTTATTCTCTTTTTCTTGTCTATCACCTTACCTCCATTGTTGAGAGTTGAATGAGAGTGAGTGAGTGGTATGTTGAGTGAGGGACCAAGGAAAGATAAAGCTCTATGTCATCTTCTTTCTCTTCTTCTTTTTCTTCTCTACTAACTTCTTGACTCGTTGATGTGCTTGGTGGTGGATGCAAAGGAGCGATGGCATCGGATAATATTATTTAGGTTGTGAAACCATCTTTGAGTCTTCAAGCTTTTGAACTACAATGCAAAAATGTAAGTTGGTGTGTTCACTACAACTCTAAGCTAGTCTTGTGTTCTTGCTTTCTTAGTTTGGACAGAAGGATGCATGGTTAGTTAGAGTGGAGTATTGAGAGGCAAGGTAAGAGATTGTCACCAAAGTGAATTGCAACATCATTTGATGCTGAGGATCCTTCACATCTAGGGTTAAAGTTCCTTTGTAGTATAATTTCATTCTCAACATAGTTCACTCTTACACTTCACTCTTGCCTTGTACTAAATTTACTCTCGTAGTTCACTCTCGTCTCATATTAAGTTCACTCTCATAGTTCACTCTTGCCTTGTAATAGGTTCACTCTCGCAGTCTACTCTCATCTCATATTAAGTTCACTCTCATAGTTCAATCTCACCTCATATTAAGTTTATCTTCATAGTTCACTCTCGCCTCATATTAAGCTAATTCATATCTAGTTCATTCATCTGTAAAGTTCACTCATGTGAAGCTTACGCTCGACTGCCAAGACCCACAGATCGCTTATTTTCTTCAAGCATTTCAGGCCAAGTGCAATAGCTACCTCTCACACAGCCGTGTATTCTCTCATGCCTACAAGTGTAGTGAGCTTACCTCCATGCTTGATTGAGTTGCCTCCTCCCTCAAGCACTTCGATAGCTCCACAATTCAAGGTGCAAGCCAAGATTCTCAAGCTCCAAGCTCTATTGCCGCGTGTGAGACAAGAGAAGAAGAGAGGAGAAGATGGAGAGCTTCTCCACCACAATCCCTCACCCTCACACACTCCCTTCCTCACTCTCCCTCTCTCAAGCATGACTTCATTCACACATAAGAGAATACAAAGAGAAGAGAAGAAGAAGAAAAGAAGAAGAGCTAATTTTAGCCACACACAAGAATGAGCTTCTTCATTCACTTTTTACCTTTTATACAAGCCCTAATCTCCTTTAGGTACCTATTCCCTTTTTTACATGACGGGCCATTTTAGCCTACGTCCTCTTTTTCTATTCTCTTCCTATTTACATTGTACCTTCACCCATGCCCGTCTACATTTACAAATTGCATAGGAGAGAGTTTGGCGCTCTCTTGCAAAAATTTAGGGTACGCCTTTGCAATTAAAATGTACATTTTCTCTTTTGCACTTGCCCTGAACTTTTAAGATTGTTGTTGTGTGTTTGGCCTTTTTTCCTCCTATTTCTTTAGTCAGGCAACCTTTTCCACTTTGCCCTTCAACTTTAAATTTTCTTTGCATTAGGGTTAACATAATCACCCTACTAGTCGAGTGCCAGTCCCATGGCACGTGCTAGCATGTTGATGAGGGATTGGGTGGTTGAAGGGTTGCCATGTGGATCGATAATGAGGGTTTGTGTGGAGATTGGACGTGGAGAAGAAAAGAATCACAAATTGGATGTGAGGTTGTGGAGACTGAGAGTAGATTGAGTGGGTGACCGGAGTCTCTAAAGTTGATAGTTGGTCGTGGATTGTCGAATGTACCTAAAAAGGAAAAGAGAGTACACTAATTGGGGCGTGTGCCTACCTCACCATGTAGTGTGGGGTATCCGTGTCAATGAAACTGGGAGCTGGGTCGAGAAACCTTAGGGAAGCTTGCAGTGTTGTCCCACACTTGAGGACCTAGTTTGTGTACAAGGGGAGGTGTGGTGGGTTTGACTTAGGGAGATATGTCTATTGTAGGCAAGCACAAACTCCATAGGTGTGTCATGCCTGCACTAGGGGGCTAGGCAGGCCGCTCGATTGAGGCCATCAGACACACCTAACTTGAGAACCCTTAGGTGGGGTGTTTGTGGCACTCTGATATTACATGGGAAAGCTCTTTGTTTCTTCCCATTTTCTTTGTGTGGGTTTATTATTTTTTAATGGTTTCTTTTTTTTCGTTTTCTTTTTTCCTTTTCTTCTCTCTTTTTTTTGGAGATACATTGGTGGGAGGCACGTAGATATCATCCTGAAGCTCTTCAATAGTTACATTTCGAGGGGCCCTAAGATATTTGCTAAGGTATGCATGGCTTTACATGTAGCCTTTCGTTAATTTTTACATCGAGAGGGGTAGTAGATAGGAAAGGGTGATTACACTTTGAGATTTTTCTATCGCTCATGTCTTCCAAAAGGTTCATGCAAAAAGTTGGTAAGAGAGTGGCCCTTAACATCAGGCGGGGGCCATTGCACAACTGCCTATCTCTACATTGATATCAAAATAGAGGGGTAGCATGCACTCTTCTTGGAATGCAAGTTTTTGTTTGAGTAGGATTCACAAGAGGTGGAGGTAAGTACAAGTAAGGAAAGCAGGATCGAGGCATGCCGTGAAATCCAAAAAGTGAGTGGCACCTTGATAAGCCATGTAGGTGGAATCATCCCTTTCATATGGTAGCGTGTTGCAAAAAGACATCCATGCCAAAAATTGTTGTCCCAGATCTTTCAGTGCCATTTAGGTTGGGATCGATAGCCTTTGACTTTTTTTGGCTTTTCCATGACCTTATCCTCTCAATACTTTGCAGGCTCTCTTCTCCATAACATGGGATTTTTAACGCTCTCGTCTAGCCACCTCTTCCCTAGCCTCTTCGAGACCTAGATGGCTCCTTCCATAACTTATGGGGGTAGCACTCGACTCACAGTAGAGGGGTAGAAGAATTCAAATTCAAATGGTCTACACCCATTCTCCCACTACTCCCAATGGTTCAATTCCAATGCCCAATTGATAGGCAATTGTTTCTCAATTTACAACATCTAAATGCCAGGCACTTCTCGTGGTCTAGCCGTAAACTTTCTCCTCTTGAATTCAACCAACTCCTTGTGTTTCCTTTTGGCCTCGATCATTCTTTCTGTTGTGTAAGATCTTCTTCTTCTTGGCCTTTTTCTTCTATTGATGGAGGTGGGGGTGGGCTCTGTTTTCTCACCGGGCTGTGCATTGATGTCATCAAGTTGCTCAAAATTAGGCCCTTCTTCCCTGGTGGTTCCGCTTGGGCCGCGATTGGCTGCTCGTGATGCTCTTGCTCTCTAATTCCAAGCTGCTCTAACTCTTCCATCAAGAGCCCTACTTACATCAGAAGTTGCCTTTGTTGCATCTTGCTTGGGTTACTGTTGGTTCTAGGGGATGTGCTCTTGGAGCCCATACCTTATGGCTCTCTTTGAGATCTTGAGCTTCCTCTTTAGCCCTTCCATCGAGTCCTTATCTCTAGCCTGAGTCATGTGAAGCATTGTGTTCAGGAAGGCATGTTGCTAGACTTCTAGCCCTGCCTCCACTACTTTAGCCCTTGCTTCTGCCATGATTCGCTTGCTTTCTACTAGGGCAAGGTGTACGACCATGTCTTTGACCCTTCCAAGATTCCTCTCTTCCTAGGCCTCGGCATTGTCACCACTTCTTCTTATTCTTTCCAGATTGCCAACATCTTCTTCTTGTCTTTTTTGTGACAATTCGGCTCTTCTTTCAGTTGTTCCTGCTCTTAAAGAGTCCCAAGGAGTCGATTTTCTGCCTCTATCATCTTTTTAGTTGACTCCTCATCTTTCTATGCCCTAACCTCTTGTAGTTCCTTTAGTAGTCATTCCTTTTGTCATCTCTCCTTATGGAACTCCGCATGGGCTTGCATCTCCACCCTTTTCAGCTCCTCTTGGTGAGCTCCTCTCCGAGGTTCTTTAGTTGTTCAAATTTCTCTCCCATGTCCTTTTTCCCTGTATGACGATTGAGAAGTCCATTTTCAGCCCCATTTCTCTCTCTACCTTCTCCACATGGAGTTTCTTTGCACTCCCTTCTTCCTTCTCCACCTCCATTTTCTTCCTTGCTTCTAGTTTCTTCTTTAGATCATTCACCTACCTAAGATAAATGGTTATCTGCTTTATTTTCTGTAGCTGATAGGTAGCAAACACATCCTTCTCAATCTATAATTATGCCATAACAGCCTTCCTATCTTCCTTCATCTTTTCAAGTTGGGCTAGGAGCTCCTATACATATTCATCGTAGTTGGTTGCTACTGGTATGGCTAATGGCATGGATGTTGTCAATGCTTTAACCTTGGACTTCTTTGGGTATTTTAAGTTTTTGTGTCCATATCAGCAGATCTCTTTGCCCCTATCACTGGGGCTCCACCACTTGGTAATAGGCCAAGTTGCTTCATCGAGTTTAGTAGGTATTGCACCCACGCCACCACATTGCTTCAGTCTACTCCCATTTTTGACGTCTCCTAGGTGGTGGCTAGCATGACAATTAGGATTGGTGGTGGTGGGTACATGGGGGACCTTTCCCCTGCTAGGCACAATGATCCCTTGAGCTCTTTCCTTTGTTGCAATGCTAGAGTCTGGTTCATCACTTGGGATTCTCCTTGTCAACTCTTTGAGGTGGGAGACTTGCTCTACCAACAACTACAAGGCTAGGGCCATTTACTCATCGTCTTCTCTTTTCATCCTTTCCTCGTCCTCCATTTGCTTCATTTTTCATTCCTCTTCCACCCTTTTCGACTCCTCTTCCACCTTAGTTGCTCCTCTTCTTCTTCGTGCTTCTTTTTTCGTTCATCTTCTAATTCTCTCGACTCCTTTTGTGCAGCTTCTAATTCTTCGTCTCCTTCTACTGTGGTTTTCTCTTTTTTTCCTAGGATGTTCAACTTGATTTTTCTTTTTTTTCCCTTGGCTCGATGTGAGCCCTCCTTTCCTTTCCCACTAATAGTTCTCTCACTCGAAGCCTCTTTTTTCTCTACTGGACTTGGAGTATAGCTTTATTCTTTTTTGCAGCTTGCTATTCTTCTTCCTTATGCACTCTTGCAGCCTCGTCATCCCCCAAGTTTCCTATGGAGTAGGAGACTGGGGGGTACTCATATTTATGGGTGACTGCATAGCAGGCGATGTGTGGGTCGGTGAGCGCTTGAGGGTTTCTTCGACCACTTCTTGTCTTTCAAAGTCTCCAACAACCTCCTACATGATGGCGGTGACCACACCTCCAAACCCTATGTTGGAGGCCTTGGATGTTGGATTTTTTCTTGCCATCTCCACGCTGGAAGCCTAAGACTCCCCACATGCTACTCTGGCTCTTGCGACTAGTGTTGTCACTGAAGATTCAATAGTGTTACGCACATAGCCATTCCAATTGATTTCATCTAAAGACTTACCCACGAGGCTCTCGACATCACTCCAATCCTGCTCATCAAGGCATTGTACCTTTGACTTGAGAATAGAGCATGGATTTTCTTTGCTTGTAGCCTAATGTCAGGGTCGGGGATGTGGGCTAAGCTGACTCCATCATTCATATATACTTGGGCCTTGCCCATCCCTAGCATACCTTAAACATCTCTCTTAAGCTGCCTCTCGGGTTTTTTGACTAGCCCTAGATGTCTTTCCACTATCTCAGGGTTCAACTCCACTTCTACTCTACAAGTCTCTCCTCCTTGCCTTGCTGTCACAATGCCACAATTTCTATTAGCATCAAAAGTTTGCAAGAACTCCGTGCACTTGCTGTAGTCAAGCCAACCTCCATATATTTACTAAGATTACACTGGTCTCAATAATCTATTTTACTACCTACTCTTCCATCGCCATGCCTTCTAAGTTCTAGATGCTTTTGAACTTAAATTGATTAAAGGCCCTTGTTTGCGTCATTAAGCCGTATTTGGCCTGCTCTTCTTCCGTGAATGGAAACTTGCTAGCATGCCCTGCCATCTCATATTCTTGACATGATGCAATAGCTCATTATTAGTTTACTTGAAATTACTTTTTGCAAAAAGATAAGGGGATCATGAATATATGCTATGGACAGGTGAAACACTCAAGTATAGAATGAAAATTTTTGCTTTAAGCAGTCCAACCAAGAATTTCATGAAAATTTTCCTTAAGTACAATTTGACTTCTATTCGTCCTTTTCGCTTTTAAAATTCTGTTTAAAGTTTAAGTCGTGTCTTCTTTTCCATCTCACCCCCTCCTCCCCGAGAGTGATAAAAATCCTTCCTAGGATTGGAAGATGAAGGGTTGAGGGCATTAAGTGCATGCTTGTTGTGCTTTGATTTGGCATAAGCCAATTGTAGAAGTTTGGGTTATACTCTAAGTGCGCATGATGGTCCATGTCATGGGGTCTTAGATCAAGATATCAGTTAGGAAGTCACCAGAATTCATATTGCTAGTGATGTGTAGTTCTTCCTCGATCAGGATTTGATCAAAATAGGGGTGGATCATAATGTGTTTTTCTAATGGTCGATTGTGACAGATGGCCAATACTTTGAACGAGGTAGGAGCCATGTAGGTTGGATCGTACTTAGAGGTTTTGAATGCTAGTCCCTGCTCAAGATTGGTCATAATTTGGTAGCCCTCTTATTTCCATTAGAGATGAAGAGCGTACCATTCACGCAAAAAAGAAGAGTCAAAGTCAGCTAGCTTTTTTAGCTCTTCTAGCTCCTAGCTTGTTGCAAAGACTGTGCTCTTGCTATAGGATGTGATCAACCATTGTTTGTGAGCTTGCTCATGAGAGATCTTATTGGTGATCGATTCCTCGTCTATCATGGGAATTTTTACAAACATGAATTCGGATTCTTTACAAGTGCATGGCAAGGAGTGCACATCTATTATTAATGGCTCATCTAGAAGGCCTATGTCTAGCCGTTTATAACTCCTAGCTAGTGTGGTGAAGGTGGCATCCAATTGTCTAATGCATGTGACTAAGTTATTCCCCATATTCGTGGCTAGGTTTGAAGCCAAAGTAAGGATAGATCTATGCTCATAGGAGGGTCTAAGACTTGGGGAGGTTAGGGTTTGAGTGTGGACTAGATAACTTAGGAACGGATGCCTACTTTGTGGATTGGTCAGTAGGGTGTTTAGCGGCCACTTGTACGATGGATTGGTCTTGGGGCTTAGGTGATGCATTTCTTTCTACTTATGGAGCAGTTGGGACATTTGGAGTGTCAAGTTGAGTTGGTCTAGGGACAACTGGTCGATAGACTTGTTGAGGTTCGATGGGTTTGGTGCTTTTTGAGTCAATCGATGTCTCTCTTTTGGCTGGCTTACCATTTTGTGGAGATGGGTTGGAGGGCCAAGATTGAGGGGCACATGTGCCGCTTGTAGTCTTGGGCAACCAAATCCAATTGTTAGCTTTGTAGTAGCCTTGAGCCTGCAATAGATCTTTGGGCACCCATCACGGCTTGACCATTTGTTTCCTTCTGTAGTGTCAGCTTTATCTCCTAGGCCTAGGGCATGAGGTTCTGTGGCTACAGGTTCGTGCAATTTGGTTTATTGGTGGTTGTAGTTGCTGTTTGGGCACCCATTTGAGTTTATACCACTCAATGGTCTTGGGTGTGTCTTCTTTGGGTTGTGGCCAGTTTGTCTTGGTAGGGTGGGACACAAGTCACGACCCATGTCCTTAGACCTTGCACTAGGTTCTTGAACTAGTTGCACTGCAGGCTTCGATGTAGTTGCACTGCCCTGGCTGAAAAGTTGTTACTATCCAAACATTGCCAATGGCGAGGTGAATGCACTGCAACTCACAGTCCACATTGTAGTGTGCTTTTTTTTAAAATGCACATCCTAGTAATGATTCCTTACCAATGGCCTTAGTGTTAGGCAACACATAGAAGATCATAGGTAGGCTATTAGTCTTGATAGAGACTACTATTTTGCAATTTTTGAGCATGAGTAGGACTATTCCCCAAACGGGTTGAGTTTAGCGTAGTAGGCTGTAGTTGGGGCTGACCAAATGAGGGTCCAATGATCGTGTGTAAGGATATTAAAGTCATCTCCCTCGTTAATAAGTGTGTCAAATGCATGTGACTACCTAGGCAATACTGATATATGTGTAGGTAGGCAAGTTCTACTACTTTCTTATCCTCATCCTCTATCTCAGTTGTGGCGGATACTTTTACATTCACAAGGAGTTCTAGCATTGGAGGCTTGTGTAATGGATGTGTTGGAGGGTAGTACTTCTTGAGGTGACTGCCATTGAAGAAGCCTATACCCTCTCCCTCGAGGGTCTAAGCTCTACATTGCCAGTTCAACTAATGTTGTAGACTTTGAAAGGCCCCAATCCCCTAAACTTCATCTTCTACTTATGGCTCTTTACAGAGTATAGTAGCACTAGGTCACCATGCTCAAAGTCACGTTGTTTGAGATGTTTGTCAAACCAACTATTGCGTCTTTCATTTTCGCAGATTAGCACATGGGTAGCTAGGAGTCGAGAGTCTCAAAAAGGCATTCTAGCTCTACCGAGTGTTCTGCCCATGCCTCCTTTTCATCCTATCTCTCTTGCACTACCACTCTCAATCTTGGAATGAAAAACTCCATTGGCAAGATCACTTCGGTCCCATAGGTCAGCTTGAATGGTGTTTTTGCCATATGATCATCTTGTAGATTGTCCTATAGCCCCATAGCATTGCCATGAGTTTACTATCCCAGTCATTGCGTGAGGCAGAGACTACCTACATGTAATTTGCAACCTGTTTACAAGTAAACCTTATGTTTGCTTCTTGGTAAACACCTCAAAAATTATAGATTCGAAATCTGTAACCTGTTCACCCACTCTCGATCAATATAACCGAAATCACAATGTACCCTACAACTTCTGTCCGCAACCTTGTGGCTCTAAAATGGCCTCAGATGCCCAAAAAAACTGTGGGAAATCCCTAAAGAACCTATCTGCAAAATATATAGTGCTTTTTTCACACACCAAATCTCACAGCAATCTGAGATTTTCACTCTACCCTGCTTCTAGTGCCTCCACAGGCACTATCCAAGAGAAAGAGTGGAAGAATGGGATAGCTTCTTACCCCTTTCTTGCTTGCTCAAACCTTGCTTCTTTTCCTTCACTTCAGCCTTCAAAATTAGCCTTTCAATGGCGCGGCTCTGATACCATGTCAAGGATTGCGTGATGGAGAGACTTGCTTGAGATGCTGCACCAAACAAACACACACTGTATACACAAGAGGAAGCTCACTCAAGAACACAAGAAGAGAGATGGAGGCCAAAATGTTTTCTTCTTGATTTATTCTTCTTCTTCCACGCACTATACAATGTACACAAAGTATAGATAAGATACAACATAAAGGAAAGTGGCCTACTAAGTCAAACAATGCATAATGGACTACACTAATCGAGCGGTGCTATATCTTTGCTAGCTATAGGTAGGTGTAACAACCTAAATATAATAAGTGATAAGTCAGTGGCCATGTGAGTATCATAATGACCACCAAGGTGCTAAGTGTAAAGGTGTGGATCCATCTAGCCATGCGGTCCATGATCAATGTCTGCATGTGTTGAACTTGCCATCTCAACACGCATTGTATAGTCATGGTGAAGATAGCAAATAATAAGGTATCATTCATATTGTACCCATACAACTCTCGTGTTCTTCTCTCACTCTCTTTCTCTAAAAACTCTTGCACTCCATAGCTTCTACATCTGTTAACCCTCAAACAAACAAGGTGAAAAATATGAAAAATCTAAAGCAGAAGACAAGGCTAAGGCAAAAGTGAAACAACGGAAGACAAAGGCATGCTAATAAAAATATGAAAACACAAGTGTAAAAAAGTCCTGAATCAAGGAGAAATGTGCATAAGAAATAACACAAGTTAATACTTTTGTAAAAGAGTGCAAGGTGCACCATGATTTATTTTAAGAGCACCATGCAAATTGTAAAGGTAGATGGTGGGCTGCAAGAAGGAAGCTAGGAAGATACGAGGACAATGGGAAAAAAGGCTGGCCATGTAAAAAAGGGGATAAGGGGATGACCGCATAAAAGGGTTTTAGGGTTTTGTATATAAAGTTGAAAAGTGAATGAGAAGCTCATTCTTGTGTGTGGCCAAAAGTAGCTCTCATGTTCTTCTTCTTCTTCTTATTCTTCTGCTTGCTTACTTGAGCTTGTGCTTGAGAGAGGGAGAGTGAGAGTGTGAGGGAGTGAGTGTGTGAGGGTGAGGGACTGTGGTGGAGAAGCTCTCCATCTTCTCCTCTCTTCTTCTCTTCTCTTCACTTGTCTTGCTCACGGCAATGGATCTTGGAGTGTGGAGCTTGAGGATGGAGCTTGCTTGAAGCTTGCACTTGGATCGTGGAGTTACCGGAGTGCTCGGGAGAGGAGGCAACTCGATCGGGCATGGAGATAATATCACTACACTCGTAGAGATAGATGGCATGTTGGCTATGTGAGAGGTAGCTATTAGTGCTCGGCTTGAAATGCTTGAAACAATAAGCAGTCCATGGGCCTTGGCAGTTGACTCGCCTCTACATTTTGGTTCCATTGGCCGGGACCAACGGATTTAAGCCTTGAGTGCTTGCGCGCTCCGAATCGAGCATTGAAGTAGGGTTTTTTTCAAACTGGTATTGGAGGTAGATAGGTAGGAAGCAAGGAAGTTTGAAGAGGTATTCGATCTCCTTAGTAAGTAGGTTTTTGTTTTTTTGAATTTGGAAGGTAAGCTGGAGTAGTATAGGTATTTGCTTTGTGATTTGGATGCATTAGGGTAGCAAAAAACAAAGAAAAAAAAAACAAGCATTAGGGTTTTTGATGTCATAACAGGGCAAGAGGGTTTGATTTGCTTGCTGATATGTATTTCGGAGTTTATTTGCTATTCGAGGTATAGATAATATTTCATTAGGGTCTATTCTTACATTTTGGAAGTTTGTGTGACCCCTCATGACCAAAATCATTAGAATCGAGTAATTTTGGTCATCCTTGGAAACTCATCCGCAGGAATTGGACACTGTTATGAGAGTCTGATTCCTAGAATCGGACACGAACGGATCGTCCGATTCCTAGAATGGGGCGGTTTGATTTTCGGACTCGGACCAACCCATCCTATTTGATCGGATTCCCATAATCGAACATCCAATTCCTACAATCGGGGTTGAATGCATGAAGATTGGATACACAAAAAATCAGACACAAAAATCGGGCCATCCAGAATTGGACACTCCAAAATCGAACACGTATCAAATCGGACGTCTGATTCCTAGAATCACATGCACCAAAATCAGACACACTAAAATCGGACCAACCCATAATCAGACCATTGGGACTCGAATCGCCGATCAGCCAATATTGGACCAACCCAAAATCAGACATCTGATTCTGATAATCGAACTCTTGAGGATCTTGTAAAAACATGGATCTAGAACATGGCTTGAGGCGGAAGCTATGGAGGTTGGAAGAAAAAGAGTGAGTTCATGAAGAAACTGACATGTTACAAAAGTGAATTAGGTTCCAAGATGGAAGCTTGGACTCATAAACACAATCTTGTGTATAGATTGACAATGACACAGAGACTTTACTGAAGGACAAAAGAACTATGACATTGCATTAGAAAAGAGAGCAAGTACAATGCTTTATAGGAATTGGATGGTAGCACTTCTCCTACTATGCTTATGGGATTCTAGTCCTGAGCCCATACTACTTTATACAAAGAGGCTAAGTAGGTGTGATTGTAGAAATCTCAACAAATCAAACCTTTGAGAATTGGACAAAAAATCAGACAGGTGAATAGAAGACAAAATTGACACATCTAACCCCTGAAACCAACCCAGAGACCGTATAGAGTTGAAAGCACATCATATATATATCACTCGATTGAGATCTAGAGCAAGTAGTTCAAAACTTGGCTACGAACCAGTCCCTTAAATCACGCATGGTGTTTAGCGTAGCGGCCCTGTGGGGCCAGGGGAAACTGCCCCGTCGGACCCCCACAGAGGGGGCTCCTCGGCACCTCCCCCAAGTAGGTTGGAGAGAAAACGTGCACCATGATAGGTCCTCCAAATTAGATCCTAGTGTAGTAATGGCTCTGCACAAGCATAGATTCTCATGTGCAAAACAACAACCAAAATCCCATACCTGAACAAACAGAGACCCTAGAATCTGAATTCGCCAATCTAGCCAACAAGGGAAAAAAGGCCATACCACAAAAATATGTATAGGCTGTGAGAGCGGAATTTAGGTGACGAGAAGTGCTTAAAAATAGCTAAAAATTATGAATATCAAGGGAAAAATATTCACCGTCAAAGGCGGCGGCTCGATCTAGGACGATTTTAAGCGCCAAAGTGCTTTAAAGGCGCACGAGCGACACTTGTTGATTTTTCATAATTTTTCAGACTGTCGTGCGGGTTGGCAAGAGTTACTGGCCAATGCAGGATGCTAAGCCGGACGCCCAGGATTTTTCAGAGCTCAATTCGGAGTCCGGACGGGGAAATGGCCAAGAAAACGGTCAAGATATGAAAAGGTGGACACTTGGGAGGCCAAATTTGAGCATGCCTTTTGAGTTTGGACCCCCCCCCCCCCCCTCCCAAAAAAAAATTTTATGCACCTTATGAAGCAAAAAACGTGGAGAGAGAATGAAGAGGCATGAAAAAACGTGGAAGAAGATGGTGCCCGAAAAATGCGCCATGAATGGATGAGAGGCATCATGGCTGCTGCAAACAACCCCCCCAATGGATTATGGGGCTTCATTCCCCTCTGTCTGTGGACTCTATCGCCGCCTCTCGCCCGAGAAATGGTGGTCTCTATGAAGAATTCTGATTTCAGTCTTTCTCTCTCCTCCCTCTCTCTATTCTAAGAGGGAATTCATGTGGGAAGAAGAAGGAAGAAGAAAGAATGATGGAGGCTTGTCCGGCATGGATCGGATTGCTCCACGGGTTGGAAATGATGATTGGTGATTGTGCTGGACATGAAGTGCTGCTGATTTCCAAATTTGCAGCCATGGACATGAAACCCGAAACACGCAAATAAGCGGTAATTTAAAATTTTCAAAGGAAATTTGAGCTTTTATGGTTTTTGATGGATGAAATGTTGTTCATGTGGGCTAAAAATTATGTATATTGCTGTTTTCCATGAGTTGTTGCTGGTCATAATCAGAAAATAAGGAAAATATGCATTTTGTGGTTCAAAATACTACATTAAAACACGAAAAACATAAAAAATCAAGGGAAAATGAGGGTTTTTGGCATAAGAATGGGGAAGTAAATAGGAACATCAACTAAACTTTCATTTTTCTGCAAGAAGGAACTAAGGGCCACAGCCCATAACCTGTTTCGAATTTTTAGTAATTAAATAATGCAGGAAAATAAGGGAAAATACAAGAAAATGGTGGAAAAACCCTAAAAAATAGGGGAAAAATGCATTTTGGGTTCCGAAAAATAAGGATAAATAAGAACAATGTTTGTGAATTTTTGTGGGGACTGAAGCATGAGGATTTGCCTCAGTTCAACCCCACCTTCTTGTTCTAGTGTGTCTTTTTCCGGGTTTTTTCACATAAAATGATGACAAAATACCCTATAAACCTATGCCACAATGCAATGTTTAAACGGGGAAGGGTAGAGAAGTTGAAATATGTCTAAATGCCGTGTGAGATGATAGGAAAGTGACTGATTTCTATGCATAGCATTTAGGACGGATGATAATTAAAATTAAGAGCTTAGTAGCACGAGGATCACCTCGGTGCTAGGCCCATGCAACGAAGCACGAACGGTAGTTGGAAACCATTAAAAGAATGTTTTTGCACTTGTGCACGATACTGTTTTGCTAAATGTTTGAGCACTAGGCATCCACCAAATGCATGGAGCATGAAAAAGAATTTAAAAGTATCAGTGATCAGCTCCTGGACATGCATTGCAATTGGTTTATTATGACATGACCTACGTTGAGAGGCAGTGAGGTACCCATGCTATAGGCTAGTCGTGGGGTCTAGGGGAAAGAGAAGTAATGACAATGGTATATTCCTGGACACGGTTATTTGGTACCTTGAGCGACTTTTGTGCGAAATGTCTAAATGTTGAGCGACGCATCGAGGGGCCAATCCCCAAGGTGTAGGAGAGTCGTAGAGGGTTGACGGCATTCAGCCGTAGGAGGAACCCCATGTG
This sequence comes from Lygodium microphyllum, assembly GCF_053477565.2. Classification (NCBI taxonomy): domain Eukaryota; kingdom Viridiplantae; phylum Streptophyta; class Polypodiopsida; order Schizaeales; family Lygodiaceae; genus Lygodium; species Lygodium microphyllum. Next base: position 149,249 of record NW_028229562.1, on the reverse strand, counting down.
TATGTGATTCGAGCCTTTTGGCTATGTGAAAGGGACTCCCTTTGAGGAGTAATATTGGGTTAGGATCAGTTGGACTACAATGTATTACAAACGCAATGTTTAGGAAGGCAGAGATTTTGATAGACGCTCCTGGCCGCAAGGCCGAGGGGTTGTCTTGCGCGTAGTGACGAGGCCTGGCTAGTGTATGAGCCAGTGCCGGCCCGTTTTTAGGTCCATCAGGCTGCGTCCGGATTGCATCTAGTCAAAACAGAATGCAACAACATCAAGCTACTGCGAGGATGACTAGACATGACAGTTCTGACAATGGATGCACCTTCAACATCACTGCTGCATAGACAACCCAAGACATCAATAGAGAATCCAAATCTAGATGTGTAGTTGAGGACTCAAAAGTATGTATCAGAAGGCTTGAATTTATAAGCCAAGACCCAAAACATGAAGACATAGTACCGCGTGCTTACCTTAGGGTTAAACTCACCACAAAAAGAGAGCATAGTGTTGATGTTCTCATCGATGAAGGAGCAGATTTTAATATCTTGACCTATGAAGCATGGACCCTACTAGGCCAACTAGAGCTCACACTAACTAATGCAACTCTTAGTCCTTACGGGGGACACCCACAAGCACTTATAGGGAAGTGCAAAATCCTTATAACTATTGAAACTGAAAGCTTGCCTATCCTATTCCATGTTCCTCCAAATAGTGCTGATTGTGGAAAGGAAACCTTCCTTGGAAGACCCTTCAAAAGGGCGATGAAGTGTGAGGCCAATTATGTAGCACAGACGATATACTTGACACTATTGGGTGGGAGGATAATAATAACCTTTAGCAAGGGTGACCTCATTAAACCTTGAGGGAAAGACAATGAATGTTCTGACATACCATGCAAGCCTAGTAACGAGAGAAATGACTTGTTGAAAGAGTTGATACAAATGCATGTTGAACAGAGAGAACTAGTGAGCGAGGCCATGCTTGAAATGAGAAGGTCAAGAGAAAATGCTAAGGAAAAACTTTGGACTTACAAATATCGTAGAAGACCACAAAAGAAGCCCAAGCATTATAGATGAAGGTATTGATGGAGAGCCAGCACAATGTTGCGATGGATATCCAAAGCATTGCTACATGCTCAAGGGTATTACACAGGTAATTGATGGATTTGGGTATCAAAGTCCCCCTACTAAACCACCTCTATTAGCTGAAGGCTAGATCATATCAAAAGCAAAGAAGTAAAGAAAGAAATCTAAATGAAAATCCAAGCCTTGAGTCAACATCGGAGTGATTGAGCCCCTCACGATTGAAATCAAGAAACCAAATATGACTACTCAAAAGGTAGATCCTTAGCCTAGTGTACTTAACAAGAAAATATCATATGTAATTGTTGGGTGTGCACAAAGACCACTAGTGTCCAAGGAGCCTTTAAATTCCCAAGAGGATGATGAGCACCACAGGCCCAATGTTGCTCATGATAAGGCCGATTTCTCAACAAAGCAAATGGCAGAATCGTCAAATAGCAATGAGCAAAACTTCCAGCCAATGCCAAGTCCACCTAGGAGTTCCAAGTCTCCTACACCCTCTTTCCCAAAATAGACACAGGAAGTACAACAATAGTCATCAAGTGCAGCTGCTCATCCCAATCTCTATCTCCATCTGAGCTTTTAAATGTCCAAGTTGAGGGACATGACAACACCCCTAATTCTCAACCTAGAGATATGCCTGTGCAATCCACCGTGGCTAGCTCAATTGATGCTTGATCTATACAAGTGAATGCTCAAAGGGCAACAAAAGACATGACCACTTCCAATCTGCCTAAGGAATTGACACTGCAATCCACCAATAGTAGCCAGTCCACTAAACTAGTTGCTACAACTTCCAATCAAGGAACCACAACAGTCACAGCCTTTGGCCGTGACGATGCCCCTTGCGGAATGTGTCCTTAGTAATTCACCTGTGGAAGAGGTGTCGCAACCAACATCCTTGACACCTCCATTACTTTTGAAGCACCTAAAGCCTAGGCTTGAGGATAAGTATCTCAAAGATTTGGCCAAGGAGATGGTGCATCTAACTAATGAACCAAAGATAAAGTGCATGATGAAGCTTGATCACAAGAAGCTAACATCCATCATATGTACATATGTCCATGTGGACATTAGAAGGCCAACACCAAAGCACACAAAGCTCATAGTCGAATCCCTGAATTGAGCAACAACATGTTTACTCCCGCTATATAGCTGTTGCTGAGGAAGTCATAAAGGACATCCCAAAGGCCACGGTTAGAGCATTTCTCAATGTGAGACAAACAAGGAAAAGCACAAAGCAATCAAACAAAAAGGGGAAGGACAAGGCAAATTTGTGTAGCAATGGTACTCCAACAAGAGTTTGGTAGCCAAAATTGGCCACTGACTAATGACACTCGTTGAGCAAAGGAAAGCCCTTTGGACATCAATACATGATTCCACATACATTGCCCTAACCTCATTAAGAATGTTGGCAATGGTCCATGAGGTCCAGCTTTCTGCTACCATCCAAAAATATCCATTGTAGAATAAGCTGCTTCTAGAAGAAGATCTACGCCTGGCTAGTAGGCTAGGAGTAGGGAGCATGATACGTGATGTTAGCACATATATCTTCTACCTCACTCAAGATCTTGCAATCCTAGATCTCTATGATTCCCATCAATACAACCCTAACTTCTTCAAGTGGTTTGGTCCAATCCTACATGAGAGGAACCCTAAACCATCTCTTGGTTCTACACTAGAGTCACTCGAACCTCTAGAGCAAGAGAAAAACAACTCTAAACACAACACCCGCTCTCATAAGAAGTAATGGAGGTATGTTCCAATGCATAAGGACAAGAGCTTAGAGCAAACGCCCCATGATTAGGAGCAACTGTCAATACAATCGGATGAGGAGCTAAACAGAGGGGAATTAGCTGAAGAGCTAGACTCTCCACAAAGAGAGGTAGTTGTACCCTCAGAACCTAGTGAGGCTATTAAGCACGCCACAACTATGTCCCATGAGGACACACTAGAGAAAGAGAATGTTGAGGTCCAGCCAAGCACATCAACAGCTGAAGTGGTTTAGGGTCTTGAGTCTTTAAAGGATACACCTCAATTGCCCAAGAAAAAGAGAAGAAAACAGTGAAAACAATGGGAGTTGCAAGTGGCAGTAGACACCAAGAAGATTGGAACCAAGGGTGCTAAAGAACTTGGGAATGAAGCATCGAGTCCACCCACCAAGGAACCCATTGCCATCTCTCCTAATGGCGATGAAACCTCAAACACATTTGTGTATTCTGATAAGTCAAAGCAACCATTATCATCAATGGTTTCTTGCAACACTCAATCCACTGACAACAGAACTTGCATTGACCAATCAAGAGTGGATACGACACTATCACAACAGGTTGACAAAACTATACCAGTCACATCCGAGGAGAACCATGACACAATAACAACAAAGCCTCATGAGAAACATGAAAACCTTAAGGACATGAGAAATCCTAGCATTGGCCAATCTTACTCACCTAGGCCTGAGCCCCCCAGCTATGCTAAAGCCTAGGAAAACTCCCAGAACCTTGCATGAGATAGCAACCAGACAAACCTTCATAGAACATAGAAGTGTCACAGAGTGCTTAACTGAGTTGGAGGCTAAACTCAAATTATTCGCACGTGCTTCCATCCTTGCAGGCATGGGCACATTCCCTAGGGAGTAGCTTGAGGAATACTTGCCATATCCCCTATCTTGAGAGCAAGAATATCTTAATGAGCACTATGACAAGCTCCTACATGAACACATGCAACTCATCTCTGACGAGGCGGTCGACGAACCACACTTAACTACGACATTCAACAAAGTGCTTTGACAACCAAATCTCTTAGAGATAGAGCAACTAAAGAGACAATCAAAGGGTCGAAATCAATTTGAAAAATGTTGGTTTGAAAACTGCACTACAATGGCCAAACTTGGAGCCCAGATTATGACAATCTTAGAGGAGCGATTGGCCAAATGGTGGTCTCAAAGAGACCCAACCTATGTGGCGCCAACTTCCTTTCAAGTATACTGATTGTCATTCAAGGTATGAACTTAGTCGAAACTAGCCAAGAAAACTCTTTGATTGATAAAATTCTCTGTTGCAAGTAGACTCGGATAAGGTACCATGCTACTCGATATTGCAAAATATCTGTTGTTATTGAGTAGGCTGCCACTATTCCTAGATGCATGTGCCACACTCTAGTACAATATTGAGTTCTAGAATTGGTTTTTATCCTCACAAAGTGACATGGATCCATAAACGTGTACATAAATAAACAATGAGTTTTGTGATTGTGTATAGATAATACCAAAAAAGCAAAGCCAGCACACATACACGCAATGATAATCAAGCTCAAGTGATATGCATCGAAGTCAACACCATGGGATTTAGATAAGTGATGTCTCTTTGAGCTACACCTATTCATTATGGTGGTTGAAGCATATGACTTGCATGTACTCTCACAAGTTGCCAAGTGAATGCAGGATGCCACAGGTCTCTGTACAAAAGCATTCAATGTCCAAGTCACCACAAGACCACCAACCCTACAAAGAACCATTATGGAGAAAGTGGCATAAATAATAAGGACAAAGAGCCATGACAGAAGCCCCGTTGCTGGAAGGAAAAGTCACCTCTACAGAAAGCAAACATTGCATTTGAGCATGGCCCAAAGCATAGTCATTGGCTACTCTCTCTTTCTTGGCTAGACTCTACATCTGCGAAAAGATTAAGGTGGCAAGATCCTATTCACGATGGAAGAGCAAGCAAAGTATGACTTAATGGTGGAAAGCTTACCCTAAACCTAGAAGAAACCATCATGGAGGAGCTAGCGATAAAACAACTTCTGTACCAGTGTAGTCTACAGAAGTATGTAGAGAAGGTCAGACAAGCTATCGATTATAGCAAGTGCACAAAATTTTGAGAAGCTTTGATGTGGAAAGATACTGTGGCATGGTGATAGTGAGAAGAGGAGAAGAAGCTCACCAAGTAGAGGTGGAGAAGGCCCTAGGTTTAGCTAGCAACAGAACTGAGAATTGAACAAGGAGGGATGTGTATAATGTGCTAGGGATGAGCTGTCACCAATCCAAGAACAAGAGGAGACAAAATCCATAAGGAACAGCAGGAAAACATGGAGAGAGTTACTATAAAAAGGAGAATGACCAACCATCTCAGCAGCAAGAGAGCGAGAGGACAATTCGTGAGCAGCAAGGCTCAAAATTTGTCAAGTCAAGTGGAAAGGAAAGATCACACTCTCAAAATCCCCATAACAAGAACTCGATCCACCTCCAAAGAAAATAGAGAGCTGCAAAAGGTGAAGGAGGAATTGAGGAGATTAGAAGAAGAGCACAAGAAAAAGCCATAAGAGGAGAAGAAAGACTAAGGCAAAAGGGAGGAGGAGATTACTTTAATGAAGATGGAATCAAATATTTAGCCTACAAGCTGGCACATCTTTGCAACATGGACTCTCCTTGCGAGGGGCTTGGGAAGCCAAAACAACAAATGCAACTGCCTCAAGAAGATCCAATGGAACTAGTCCACGAAGAAGGGCATGAATCCAAATCAAATCAACAAATGAAAGAATGAGTGCAGGAACCAAGCTTCCCTCTGTGGCCACAACAAGTACAGTTAGAAGAGAAAAGTGCTCCATGCCAAGCCATGCATTCCTTGGTGAATCTCTTAGGCCCCCTTGAAATGTAACTACTATAGAGCATCAGGATGATATCTAGCATACCCCCCTCCCAATGCATCTCCATAGAGAAAGAAAGAGAAAAAGAAAAGAGAAAACAAATAAAAGGCTCACACAAAGCAAAAGGAAAGGAACAATGAGCTTTTCCATGTATATCAGAGTGCCACAAACACTGCACCTAAGGGTCCTCAGGTTAGGCATGTCAAGTGGCCTTGGTCAACCCGGCTCTGTGCCTAACCCCCTAGCTCTTCCTATCCCCCCACTTCACACTTAGGGCACATCAAGGGCAAGACACACCTAGGGAGTTTTGTGCTCACCTATGGTTAGATCTATCTCCTAAGTGCCACCCACAACACCTCTCCGATACACAAACTAGGTCCTCAAGTGTGGGACAACACCACAGACTTCCCTGAGGTTTGACCCAACTCCTAGTTTCACTAGCATGAACACCATGCAAAACTCCATAGTGAGGTAGACATGCACCCAAGTAGTGCACTTCCTTTTTCTTTTTTCAGGTATACTCAACAATGGCAATCAACCGCCGGCATTGAAGGCCCCCAAGTAGTGCGGTTCCTTTTTCTTTTTTCAAGTATACTCAACAATGGCAATCAACCATCGACATTGAAGGCCCCCACTACTCGATCAAATCTAATACCGGCCTCTGCAATCTAATATTGGCACCAATGTGCTCAGTTATGCTACACCATGTTGTCAAAATCACAAATGATGTCTCAAGAAGCCTTCAAGTGTACTTCTCCTCAACAATGACAATTTTTTCCACCCCATTGAACCCTTACTTCATCCATGCATTGCTATGAGGAACCAAACTAACAATCTTCTACCTACATAATATCTAAGTATGCACACGTACTCACATAATATCTGCACCATAATCTATACATAGTTTGGGTTCTCAAGTGCAAGACAATACTCTCAACTTGCTTAGAGTTCAACTTGTCTCCCAAACTAATCAAACTACATCTTGTGCATGATAATAAGACTAGCACTACCCCCACGGAGAGACCACATATGAGAGGTTTTTAATTTTAGGTATTGAGGACTACCAAAGAATCGTCACACACAGAATCCCTAGAACACCAATAGCTGTGACAGCCATGAGTGCAACTTCCAACAAAGAACAACCCTATCTCCAATTACAACAATCCTATCACCATCCAATCCTCCCACCAAAGTACCATCAATGACCTTCATCCACACCATCACCACAAGTCCTCCATGACAAACCACAACAATCCCTTTCAATCATGTCTTAGGTGCATGCCAAAGCCTACTACCTACAACGATGAGTGCCATGTGACTGGCACTCGTCTAGGAGGGGGGTAATGTTAACCCTCAGACGAACAAGGTGGAAAAGCCAAAAAATCTAGAGCAGAAGACAAGGCCAAGGCAAAAGTGAAACGGAAGACAAAGGTGTGCTAAGAAAAATATGGAAACACAAGAAGTGCAGAAAAGTCCTAAATCAAGAAGAAAGGCGCACAAGAAAAAGTGCAAGTCAATACTTTTGTAAAAGAGTGCAAGGCGCACCATGATTTATTTTAAGAGCTCCAGGCTCTCACCCGTGCAAATTGGTAGATGGGCTATAGGAAGGAACCTAGGAAGATAGGAGGACAATGGGAAAAAGAGCCGGTCATGTAAAAAAGGAGATAAAGGGATGACCGCCCAAAAGGGATTTAGTGTTTTGTATATAAAGTTGAAAAGTGAATGAGAAGATCATTCTTGTGTGTGGCCAAAAGTAGCTCTCTTCTTCTTTTTTTTCTTGCTTGCTTGAGCTTGTGCTTGAGAGAGGGAGTGTGAGAGTGTGAGGGTGAGGAACTATGATAGAGAATCTCTCCATCTTCTCCTCTCTTCTTCTCTTCTCTTCTCTTCTCTTGCTCGCGACAATGGATCAGCTTGGAGCGTGGAGCCTGAGGATGGAGCTCGCTTAAAGCTTGCACTTGGATCGTGGCACTATCGGAGTGCTCGAGAGAGGAGGCAACTCGATCGAGCATGGAGGTAATCTCACTACACTCATTGAGATAGATGGCGCGTCGGCTATGTGAGAGATAGCCATTAGTACTCATCTTGAAACGCTTGAAACAATAAGTGGTTTGTGGGTCTTGGCGGTTGAGCTTGAGCTCATCGCCTCTACAACCTCACATTCCACCATTACTTTCTTCCTCTCAATAAATTCATATGAACTAGCATCATCATGTAGTACAACAACTTTTGAGACTTTATGAAAACCTTTCATATAAAGCAAAGCATATAAAGAAATCAGTGTACTTGATGATTGATTGCAAATTTCTAGACACCTCTTATTATAGAGACTTGTTCGTCTAATTGGGTGTGCAGTTTGGTACCTTCTTAATGTTATGAAATTTAGTTGTGGTGTTGTGATTGGATGGCATCTTTACATGTTGGTTAGCTCAAACATATCCAAGCTTACCTAAGGGGTTTCTTGTGAAAGGCAAGGAATTGTTAGTGTGTAAACTATATAAAAGCTTATATGGTTTAAAGAAAGCTCCTAGGGAATGGTATCATAAGTTTAATACCTTTATGAAATCTCAAGGATACATTAGAAGTGAGACTGAATACTCCCTATTCACTAGGAAGGCTCGGCATGGTAGCATTATGATATTGATTATTTATGTGGATGACATATTGATTGTTGCTAGAAGTTAGTCATGGATGTGGATGCTTTAAAGAAAGCAAAGCACATTGAGGTGAAGTACCAATTCATTAGGGCATTTCTTGAGGACAAGATCATTGAGCTTGTAAAGATCTATATAGATAATTAATCCTATAGATCTTGTCATAAAGAGTTTAGCTTATAAGTGCTTTGCATAGTGTACAGTGTTAATAGGCATAATTTGGATAGTCTCTTCACTTTCTTCTTTACTTTAAAAAGATTTTACCTTTTGAGTGCTTTGCACATTGTAGAGTGTTGAGAGGCATTGGATAGTGTCTTCACTCTCTTCTTTACTCCAAAAAAGGTGCATTGGCCTTTAAGTGGGAGGTTGTTGGGGTAAAGACCAATGGCCTATAATTGACGGGGTATCCCTTGTATAAGTAAGCATTGTACAATCATAGTGAAGATAACAAAGAATAAGGTACAAAATGAACATCATCATGTAGTGAGCAACTTCTAAAACTTTAGTAAAACCTTTCATACAAGGAAAAGCATGTAAAGAAATTGGTATACTTGATTATTAATTTAACTTTTATGGATACCTCTTATTCTAGAGAGTTGGTGATCCAATTTGGGTATGTATTTTGGTAGCTCCTTAATGTTGTGAAATTTAGTTGTGGCATTGATATTGGGTGGCATCTTTACATGCTAGTTAGCTCAGGTATGCCCGAACTTACCTAAGGGTTTTGTTATGGAAGCAATGAGTAATTATTGTGCAAGCTATATAAGACCTTACATGGTTTGAAGTAGGCTCTTAGGGAATGGTATCATAAGTTTGATATCTTTACGTGGTCTTAGGGATACAATAAAAGTGAGACTAATTCCTACCTATTCACTACTAGGAAAGTTCAATTTTATCTGAATGATATGTTGATTGCTAGTCAATTATGGATGTGGATGCTTTAAAGGAAAGAAAAAGCACATTGAGATGAAGTATCACTTCATTAGGGAGGTTCCTGAGGACAAGCTCATTGAGCTTGTTAAGATCCATATAGATAATAAGCTACAGAACTTCTCATGAAGAGTTTACTTTCTGAATGCTGATAGACATGGATAGTATCTTCACTTTATTCCCTTGTATAAATACACATTGTATAGTCATAATTAAGATAACAAAAAATAAGACTACCATTCATTGTGTACCCATATAACTCTATTGTGTTCTTCTCTCTCTCTCAATCCTCTTGTTGGGGGTTAAAGGCCACATGTGTATAGTTGTCTATATTTATTTTATATAGATCCACACACTTGTACATTATAAGTGGCGGACACCATCATTGTCACTTTATTGTTTATTCTTTATTATTTTAGTGAAAAATAGAATAAAGGAAGGCAGATCACATATTGTGACTATTGGATTTCCAACACACTGGTCTCTCTCTTCTTACTTGAACCTCCATATCTCTTGCTCTCTTCTTGCTTCCACTCCTACTTTCACCGTCTGCTCATGTTTCAATTGGTATCATCGTGTGCATTCAAGGAGCTTCATCTTCATTTGCATTAGCCAAAATTCAAAGCTTTAGCTCAAGATTTCATGGCAGCCATTACTTCTTCTTCTCGAGGTATGCATTGATCGTGTTCTTCTCTCAACTTGTTCCCACTTGTCAAGGCTTCTTCTATGGATTCTAGGGGCCTCATTGAGCCTTACTTGAGTCTTAGTAGAGCAGCTAGTAGGAGCAACAAACACATTAGCCTAGTTAGCATGAATTGCACCTATTTTTACACCTTTATCCTTGATGTGCAACAAACACCAAATCATTCCACACTCCTCTCTAGCACTTGACAAACATTTTGGCTTCCTTCCATGCCTTGGGTATCATTTTGGAGCTCCCCAACTATCATTGATGTTATATACAACATATGTGGTGTACATAGGTTTGGGATAGCTTCGAGCTCACTTATGCTTCTATTGGTGCTCATATGCTCATGTATTGTTGCTTGGATGCTTGGAGGATGTATTAACATAATTTGGGGTTACATTTGAGCTTGATGGGCTCAATTTTGATAGGGTATTCATTGCTATAACAATGTGAACAATAAGTTTTTTTATTGAAAAGGTTTATGCCTATTGTGTCTACTAGTCTTTTGGGTATGCTACATGTCTATGGTGATGCCTAGCATTGACGTGCACACAGATATGCTTGTGACATGCTTCGACACTTGGATTTGAGCTACATTTGATGTACTTGGGATTTGGTTAGTTTCTTTGGATTCTGTGCTTACTTTCTTATATGCATTGAAGCTTCATTGGATACTTATGCTCTCGGATGTATTTTGATGTGCTTTGGCTTCCCGAATGCATACTTACTTGGTAGAGCTTGGTTCTTTGAGATAGTGGGACTCTTGATTCATGTATATGCTATCTTGTATGATATTGGATGTAGTACTTCTAGTTGTGGGCTAATCTGACTCTCCACATGTTTTGGACACTAGCACTTACTTCAGTCAGGAGTTTGTCAGTGATGTATATATGCATATTGGTTATGTACTAAGCATCATTGGTCTTTGCTCAATCAGTTATCTATTTGGCATATCCTCATAGTTGCTCATGAGATCTTCTACATGAATGATGTATATGCTTATGGGATGTATTGTCAGTTGACACTTTGAGTTCATGATAATCTTTAGTATCAATGGTCTATGCCTATTTACTAGTAGTTGCATTTTGTATATCCCGGTTGCTACTTAAATATGCTAGGACATGGGAGCCTACTTTCTTAGCTATCTATCCACAATTGGATTGACATACACTATTATATTTATTGCACCAAATCTGCAATTACTATTTTGAGCATTCTTTTGGAGAGTAGACACTTTGCTTTGGCATATTCATGCTTGCAATTTGTGGAAAACTATATCCTCGTTTGTTCTCACCCTTGTGCTTGCCCTTTGAGGTCAATTTTGGGACTATTTTATTGTGTTTATATCATTCCATATTCTTATCATTTACAAACATTTGCAATCATTATGGAAAGTAATTATGATCAATGATAAGGCTACTTTCAACATTGAAAGCCTTAATGGCAAGTTTTGATTGATCAGTGATGGTGCTACTTTCAACATTGAAAGCCTTAATGGCAATAACTTTCAAATTGGAAGATGTAGATATGGCAAAACTTGGTGCATAAGAGATATGTTAGCCATTGAAGTTAGAGGGCATAAATCTTGAGCTTTATGATATAAAGGATTGGGTAGAACTTGATGAGCTATGCAAGTATACTATCATTCTATCATTATCAAATCACGTGTATTTTAATGCCATTGACACTCATAGGTTGTCTTCATGGTGATAATCCTTCAAAATGAGAGGCTGAGCATAGAAACCATGCTTGATTGTGGCAAATCAATTGAAACTTCAAAATGAGTGTAGTTTCTAGAACTCCTATTATTTCTAGTTGGATTTGTCCTTGCTCACTTCAATGGTGCATCTGTCACTTAGTTCTTCATTGAGACACAAACTTACCACTATGTATGTAGTGATACCATCACTAACCCTTGATAGATCCCAATTCACCCATAGGTTCTCCACTTCTACATGGGTGTATCCTATGTTAAACAAATTAAAGGAATATCTAATTTTTACTTTCACATGCCCCACATTTTTACTATAGAAGATAGATCCAAAATCAAGATAATTAGGATCATCAATGTTTGTGTTACCTAGGAACATCTTTCAAACTTCACACAAGTTGTTAATATTAGCGTGATGCATATAGAAGATAGGATCTCTTCCACTAGCACAAGGAGTGATCATGTCTTTCTTGTAGATTTGTGCATGACCACTTGTCCATCCATGGACATTGTTATGGGGGCATTGTTTCAATTGTACCATATCTAGGCTCAAGGTGATCATCTTTATGGTAGGGCTATCCACAAAACTATATTGTGTGTTGGAGGAGCATTGGAAGAAGGCAACATACTTCAAAGCATTACTTAAAGGCTCTCTATTAGTGCCTGTTTCTTACAGTGGGAAAATGTGAGAGAGGGAAAACAAAGTCTTCAAGGAAGCTACATCTCCTATTTGAATATATGACGATGTTTGAGAAGGTTGAAATTTATGTATTATGCATAAACTATGGGAAAAACCTTGGTAACAACATGGTGTTATACTAACTTTACATCTAATTTGTCATTGCTAACATTACAAGTAGATATCCCAATATGAGCTAATTACTCACTTGCTTTCAAACTTTCTCATATTGTCCACCTTTTTTTCATGCTTCTATCACTAGTCTAGTCATGCAATCTATTGGGCTTTTGTGGAAAGTGTGAGGTGCAGATTTGGAATTCTACCTATTTTGCACTAAGTTGACTAGGTATTATCTTATGCCATCGGATTTGTAAGTTCGTATCCACTAGAGATGATCGACATTGTAACTTGCCGCCTATTGGCTGTAAAGGCATGTTTTTAGCAGTGCATTGAGAGACGAATCTAAGCGTCGCTGCTCCACACTCCCATGGAATATTCTGGGTTTTGTTGCCCAGGGTTTCTTAAGTCTGCCTCACAACAAAATGTTCGCGGCCAAACCCACTAGGATTGACCTGAAACTTGGGTCCCTCATGGTCAAAATCTCCTGACATCATTCTAGTGTTGGATCCCGGGCATCCTACTTTATGCAGAGATACCCAAGCCAAAGTTGACCCATGCCGCACTTGGTTCAAGGAGAATGGGAAACGAGAGGCATGCGCCACTCAACCTCTCTACCCGTAGGGTATAGTCCCATACTGGTCCCCTAAAATGGCATGAATCAGGTTCTAACCTAACAATATCTAAAGGTTGTACGATGGTAGAACCTTGTAAGAAGCCTCCCAGTTCTCTAGGACCACCCTGCCGTAGGATGGGCCCGTGGGGGGTTCCGCCCACCTGCTTCCCTCAATAGGCGTTCTTTAGTTATCTAAATAGGTCATATCACATTTATGTGTGACATTTAAAATCAACTTCCTTAATTAAGCCTCTTAGGGAACATGGTTCATTCGCATAACTTATGACACTAACACAAAAATAGCTCAGACAAGTTCCTTGGAAGTAAACTTTGTGTTAACATTTCGACTGAGGTACAAGTTCCGTCCATAGGACATTTCCCGTGATCCGTAAGGATGTGCATTATTTTCCCCCAAGTTCCACCCTTGCACTAGTAACAAGGCCTCGGGAATCCATCTTGAGTCATGTAGATCATTTGAGTAGGACCCGAAGGCAGGACCTAGAGGCAAGGAATTTACATCCGGAGCCCCCCTAGAATCCAAGCATCCTCCTACATTCAAACTAATCCATGGAGAGACCTCTCATGATGGGTTTGGTCCATGTTCCCGTCACGGTTATTTAGAACTCCCTTGGATAGGGTTGGTAGCTAGTTGGGGATGGTTTGGTGCACCCTCCATGAATTTAACCAGATTTATAATTCCAATTTCTTTTGTGAGCTTGGGTCATACAATCCTTTCACAAACAATGATTCTAGATTTACAAGCACAAACAATAATGGAGGCAAGTGCTCATCAGAACATCTGTTTCCTTTATTTTTTTTTAACGCTTAGCATTCACCCTTTTGGATTTTCCTTGCCTTAATGTCAACTGCAATGGCCTTCTGAGGGGGAAGGGATTACCCTCATTTCGACCCTCATTCTTATGCAATAGGAGTGAGCATTTACTCAATTGGGTTTATATCCAATAATTCCTGGATGGTAATTTCCCTAATTTGCTAACCTTTAGACTAAGATTTCTTATCTTGAGATCACAAGTTCTAGATGATTCAATCTAGGATCCAAATTGGTCATTTGGTAACCATTTTTCTCCTTAGAAAATTATCAGGTTCCTAAGTTTATCCTAGGGTTTCATTCCCTCAAGTTCTCATAACATAAACTTTTGCTCATTCCTCCCGCCAGCTAAGAGTAAACTAAGTCATTTGCAATCCTTGAGTAGTTGTGAGCATCGAATGTCATGTAGCGAATGGTCGTTCTTTCTTGCGGATATGACATTTGAGTTTTCTTATATTGACGTTGAGTTGTATCATGGCTTAAAAATGATACCTCTAATAGTGTTATTGGGCTTATTGTGGCTAGTTGCTAGGATAGAGACCTATGAGCGTATTTACTTGATTCTAAGTCAATCTAAGATTATAGCATTAATTTGACTTATATACAGTTAAACCCTAGCCTTGCTTATCATCTAGGGTTTCACTTATCAAACTGCCTCTTGCAATTAAGTTTAACGATTTGCATACACATCTTAAATATACCTTTTAAGATGAATCTCTATCATGTAGTGCAACCGAAACTATCATACGATGCCACACAAATCTAGATGCAAGTTATTCCTGAGTTGATGATACAATGCGGAGCCTCTATTCTTAAAAATTCATTTCAATGAACTTATGTAAATCATAAATTGTGACATATGTTTTTTTAAGTGTGAGGTACATGAATTCGTCATGCGAGCTAAATCTCTTTAAGCGTTTATAGGACACAATTGTCTTACATGGACTTGCATATTTATAAATATTAGTAATCTAAGATGCACTCACAAAACTTTGTGCCTAATAATCAATTAGTATTGCAACAACCCATAAATGCTTAATAAATTTGTGGCAAAGCATGACCATCAAGAACTCTATTCAAGCCTATGCATCTACCTTTCCAGTTATGCAAATTATGTGATGCAAAGGTATGATTCCTTTCTATGATGATTATGCTTTACTATTCCATTTCATAGGACTAGACACAATAGCGGTACCTGGTTTTGGAGTGACGAATTGGCCTTTATACCCGATAACCCATTCATGTTAGTAGTGACATATCTGTCCGATGCTTCTTCCTCTGTGGTTACGACCTTCCCAGTTACTTGGGAGAATTTGTGCTTTGGGGCCATTTCGGAGCTTGGAATATGGGCCTTCTCTTCTCTCGCTGCACTCCTTTGTGCTAGAATTTCCTACACTCTGCTTTGACTCCTGCAACCCTTTGCCAAATAGAGGGGTAGTTGATAGAGAAATCACGGGAATAGCAAGGGAGGGAGGGTACTTGTATCCTCTTTTCAAGAGAGGGAGGAAATGAATTTTCCTTAAGGCCTCTTCTCTCTATCTCTCTCTCTCTCTCGCTTTGAGATTCCCTTTTCCTCTCTCTCTCTCTCTCTCTCCTCCACTCCTTCACAGATCGGCAGTAGGGGGAAAAGAATAGCTTGTCCTCCTTCATTTTAAGGAGGGCGATTTTATAGGGGGGAGATGGGTATTAATTTGGGGGAAAAGCATTGTGATAAAGAGCCCTTAGCTCAACTGGATGGCCAGATTAACCATTGCCATGCGGCTATTAAGGGGAAAAGAAGGAATAGAGGGGGGGTTTGAGGTGGCACATGTGTACCCCTCCTCCCCATCAGCGTTATCATTGTCCTCCTCATCTTCATGGACGCCCTTGTGATCCTCGTCAACCTCGCTACTATTCCTCGATCTCCTCATCATCTCACACTTTACTAGCATCGATGATCACTATAGCTCCCCCTCCCTCCGCAGCTAGCAGTGCCAACAGGGGGATGTTAAAATTTTTGATTAAGTTTAATTTTTAAGGGGGGTCTTATGGGTCACGGGGATATTACATCCTTCCCCCCCTTAAGGAATTGAGATGTCCTCATGTCGAAAGGAATTGGGAGCATTGTTGGTTGAGAGTACTCTCGTCAATCCATGTGGCATCTTCTTCTGGATAGTCCTTCCATTGGATGAGGTACTCTCTGAGAGTTCTACTCCTCAATCTCTTTTCTCTCAAATGTCAGATTCTATCTGGCGAGAGCTCAAGGACTCCTTGGCTTGGGATTACAACTTGTTGATCATTGAGTACATGGCTAGGACTGGATACATATTTCTTTAGTAGGCTAACATGGAATACATTGTGAACCTTTACGTTCTTAGGGAGTTGGAGTTTGTAGGAATTGGGCCCTAGGCACTTGAGGATCTTGTAGGGCCCGTAATACCTTGGACATAGTTTCTTAAAATTTCCCAATGATAAGGAACTCTTCTTGGGTCGTACACGAATAAAAACTATATCTCCTTCTTTGAAGAGTCACTCTTGTCTATTTAGATATGCATAGGCTTTCTACCTATCCTTGGCGGCTCTAATGTCTTGTCTGATGGCCTTGACCTGCTCATCCATTTCCTCAAGGATTTTCTTGGAAGCTTCTACCCTTAAGGTAGGATATGAAAAATTCAATGGAGTATATCAATCATGCCCATACAATGCTTGAAAATGTGTCATTTGAATGCTTTGTTGGTAGGAACCATTATAGGTGAATTCTACCAAAGGTAGAAATTGGATCCATTTCTTGGGTTTGCAATAGCAATATGCTCTAAGAATATCTTCAATGACTTGGTTGACTCGCTCCATTTGGCCATTAGTTTGAGGGTGATAGGTTGTACTGAAACAGAGTTGAGTCCTAATGGCCTTGAATATCCCTCTCTAGAAGTGAGATGTGAAGAGGGAGTCGTGGTCACTAACAATCCTTCTAGGCAACCCATGGAGTCTGAATATCTCCTTGATGAATAATCTGGCAATATTTGAAGCTTTATAGATTGTCTTGACTGGAATGAGATGTGCAACCTTGGTGAGTATATCTATTATAACCATAATTGAATTGTATCCTCCTTGAACTGAAGGTAATCCAACAACAAAGTCCATGCTGATAAATTCCCACTTCATTTGAGGAATGTTAAGAGGTTGCAGCTTCCCAGGCATCTTGACATGCTCTTCCTTAATGGGCTGGCACAACAAACATTCAGTGACATATTTGAGTACATCTCCCTTAAGACTTTCCCAATGGTAGCTTTTTCTAACCGTGTTGAGGGTCTTGACATATCCCAAATGGCCTGAAAAGGGGGAGCCATGTGCTTTCCAAAGTATTCTCTATTTGAGTTTCTTGCTTGAGGGTATGCATAATGTCAAGAATTGCATCGTGGAGGGACTTGCTTGAGTTGCTGCGCCAAACACACACTATATACACAAGAGGAAGCTCACTCAAGAACACAAGAAGAGAGATGGAGGCCAAAATGTATTCTTACTGATTTTTTTTTCTTCTTCCACATATTATACAATATATAAAAAGTATAGATAAGATAAAACATAAAGGAAAATGGCCTACTAAGTCAAACAGTGCATAACAGACTCCACTAATTGACTGGCGCTATATCTTTGCCAGCTATAGGTAGGTGTAATAAGATAAATATAATAAGTGATAAGTCAGTGGCCATGTGATTATCATAATGACCACCAACGTGCTAAGTGTAGATGTGCAGACCCATCTAGCCAAGCGGTCCATCATCAATGTTTGCACGTGTTGAGCTTGCCATCTCAACACATAATCTTGTCCTGAAATAGACAAGTCCCCCATTGACAGAAAATTCTTGATACTTGACCTTAAGTCTGGGGTTTTGGTCATTTTCCGAAATCTCCTTTACCATCTTTAAATATTCTAGGTCATAGCTCGCTTTCTCCTTAGCTAGGATAGGGTTGCTAGGCATTGACACCATAGTTGCGAATGATTACGCCATTGAGGGTTCCTCCATAATAAGAGAGTTGAGGAATGCCTTGTGACTTAAGGCATTAGGGACCACATTCTCTTTACCAGGTTGATATCTAATCTCAAAGTTATATTCATGCATAACTTCAATCCAATGACATTGCCTCATATTGAGATCGGTCTGGGTGAAGATTCATTTAAGGCTCTTATGGTCCATGACCAAAGAAAACTTGTTACCAAGCAAATAGTGTTGCCAAATTTTGAGAGCATGAATAATTGCTAGTAGCTCCAAGTCATGAGTAACATAAGTCCTTTCATAGGTTTTTAGCTTTCTCGAAGAATATGCTATAGGATGGCCTTCTTGCATTAGTACACAGCCTAGTGCAAGTGAGCTAGCATCCATTACAAGTTCAAATTCCTTGCTCAAGTTAGGGATTTTCAGAATCGGTGTTGTCACTAAGGTATGCTTGAGTTGATCAAAACTCGATTGTTTGGTAGGCATCCACACTATGGCAACTTGCTTTTTTAGTAGATTTGTGAGGGGTGTTGTGATTGAGGCATAGTCCTTAATGAAGATCCTGTACCAACATGTTAATCCAAGAAAGCTATGCACTTCTTTGACAATGGCTAGTGGAGGTCACTCTTGGACATCCTTAACCTTTGTAGGGTCTACAGAGATTCCCTCATTTGACACAATAAATCCAATGTATTCGATCTACCTCTTGAGGAAGGCACACTTTTTCTTCTTAGCATAGAGCTTATGTGTACTCATAGTTTCAAGGACAATGCGAACTTGGGGTTCATGATCCTTCTCTTCCAGGTGTCATAAAAGAAGACAAGTACGAAATCATCAAGATATGGTCTAAAAATGTCATGGATTAGCGTACTAAATGTGGCAGGGGCATTAGTCAATCCAAAAGACATTATTATGAATTTGAAATGACTATATCTTGTGTTGAATGCCATCTCAGGAATATCCTCATCCTTGACGTGGAGCCTAGTAGTATCCTGACCTCAAACCAATCTTAGAGAATATTCTTGCTCCCTGCGATCGATCAAGTAACTCGTCGATCGATCAAGTAACTCGTCTATCCTTGGAATGGGGTATTTATTCTTGATGGTTACTTGGTTTAGGTCTATATAATTGATGCAAATGCGAAGTGTACCATCCTTCTTCTTTTGGAACAAAATTGGAGCCCCCCAAGGAGAACTACTGGGGCGTATGTACCCTTGGTGGTACCCTTGGTCCAATAGCTATTTGAGTTGTTCTTTTAACTCAATAGCTTCAGGAATGGACATCTTATAGGGTCTCTTTGCAACTGGTGTAGCACCTAGTGAATGCATTTGCGTACTCTTTTAACCATGATGGTTCTTTATTGGAGTCCTCTATATGTTCCAGCTTGTTTAGCTTGATCAAATAGGCAAGTAATCATTTCCTTGTTCCTTGAGCTATTCACGTTCCCTTGGCTAGCTGGACCTTTAGTTTACCTGCTTCTCCTTGAGTTGTAACTATCTCACCTTTAGGATTCTGAAAGGAGACTTGGCCCTTCCTGCAATGGATGTGAGCATCATTGGGGACTAGCCAGTCCATCCCAAGTAGGCACTCATGGACTCCTAGATTCATTATCTTGAACTTAACAGATGTGTACTCGTTGCTGAGTAGAAATTCCACCTTAGTAGTTTGTCTTGTGCAAGTAATTTCTCACCCATTTGCTAGTTCGACAAGCAAGGTAGGTGCAGCTATAGTGGCTATCCCTAACCTTCTCGCACAAGCTAGTGAAATGAAAACATGAGTACTACCATAGTCAATCAGGGTTTTGAATTTGTTACCTTGATAATCTGATGAAGTTTGGATCACCAAAAATTGGTGATTCGGGCCCTTTTTATGAAGAGCAGCATGAACAGATGCCCTCTCAATTATTCCTGCATGTCGGTGGCCATAGGTAGTCCTGGCTTGGCCACATAATTTTCCTTAACGTCGATCATCACTACGTTTGGGACATTCTCTTTTGAAGTGCCCAGGTTCCTTGCAGTGAAAACATCGCAAACTTTGCTCATTTCTTTGGATGGGGACAAAGTCACTGATTGCATTTTCCCTTTGCTTCTTTCTTTGGCCTTGACTCTATCCTTGCGCCCTTTTAAATTGAGCCTTCAACATCCCTAGGTTTTGGTCTTTGTGAGACCAAGGTCTATTATTCCTAGACTTCTTGGTAAATGGGTCATGCTCTTATTAATGCATCTTGTAAATCCGAAGGATGCATTGATTCCAATTGAGTGTTCATTGGTGGGTTCGGCCCATCACAAAACTTTGAGACTTGTTGGGGAATACTCATTGTCGGGGCGTATTTTAACAAGGACACAAATTTTGAGTAGTACGCCTCAAGAGACAGGCCCAACTGTTTCAACTTAAAGAACTCATTCATCTTCTAAGTTTTATATGTAGGTGGCATGTACCTTCCCTACATTGCTTCCTTTAGCTTATCCCAAGTTATTGTGCTTTCTGTGATTGCTTGCTCTTTACACCATTGCTTCCACCAGAGCCTAGCTTTGTCGGTAAGTTTGAGCTTGGCAATCATGGCCTGGTTTGTAGGTGTTGTTCATGCTACATTGAAGTAGTCTTCCATGGATTCAATCCATACTTTAGCATCGGCTTCAACAATCTTCCCTTTCCTATCAAATTCTAGAGGTTTGATTTATTTTAGAGGAAACTTCTTCTCTTGTACCTCCATCCAGTGTGGGGGGACAAGATTCTGGTTCTATATTTGGGGTTGTATCTAGTTTTCAATTTAAACCTTTTCGTTAAGATTGCATTTACACATCTCTTCACAACTTATCTCAATGCGCAAATTATTTTTCATCAATGCTATGCAACAAATCAAATAATCACAAATGTCTTATTTATCCATAAAGAAGCATAAGCTTCAAGTACAATTATTTGGGAATCGATAGAGATTGGCTAGGATGATTTTCTTTTCAAGAGATACATCAACGCCAGGTAAATAATTCCCTATTGGATTCAACTATGGGAATGGAATAATAACATGGGTTCGAGGAATGGATTCTCAGGAAGCGATAAGTCGTGGGAAGTTCAAGAAATCCCCGTTTTTGATAGCCATGATGTTTGTTTTAACCCATTACTTTAATTCTATCTACTGGAAAGACTTTGACCACCTCCTCATAGATGTAGCGAGTCTGTTCTACTTGTCAGTATCTGATGTGTATGATTGAGTTCACACCTGCCTCATGGAAGATGAATAACTTGATAATCTTCAAGTCCTCCAACCATTTTAGCCTCTTCAGATTATTTTGAAGATAGGCGAGTCAATTGGCATCTATGTAGCAGTAACCCGAGCTCCAAGTCCAATGCCTTTCCGTATACAATGGTGAAGGGTTGTAGAGTTGATCTAGGATCCCCATCATGTCAGATCTTCTGCGATAACTTGAAGAGTTCATAGCCGTCCTGAACATGATATGAAATATGAGGGACATGCTCCATGCCTCATAAGTCTGGAAGCAGCAACAATCCACAAGTGTGTAAAAGAAAAAATATTTTCTAGTGAAAAGATCACTTCACTCTTCCTGATTTATTCCCACCTTGGCTGTTCTATTCATTGGTTCGCTCTAATACCAACTATAACGTGCCCGTCATCTTTGGCTGTCCAGGCATGTTTTTAGCGGTCCATCGAGAGATGAATCTAAGTGTCACTGCTCAGCACTACCATAGAATATTTTGGGGTTTGTCGCTTAGGGTTTCTTGAGTTTTCCTTACAATGAAACGTTGACGGCGAAACCCACTCAAATTGAACTGAAACTTGGGTTCATTGTGGTCAAGGGCTCTTGACAGCATTCTAGCGTCAAGTCCTGGGCATCCTACTTTACGTAGAGATACCCAAGCCAAAGCTAACCCATACCGCACTTGGTTCAAGGAGAATAATGGGAAATGAGAGGGATGTGCCACTCAACCTCTCTACCCATAGGGTATAGTCTCATTCCGGTCCCCTAAAACAACATGAATCGGATTCTAACCTAACAATACCTAAAGATCGTACGATTTTAGAACCTTATGAGAAGCCTCCTAGTTCTCTAGGACCACCCTGCCGCCGTAGGATAGGCATGTCGGGGGTTTCCCCCTCCTACTTTCCTCAATAGGCGTTCTTTAGTTATCTAATTAGGTCCTGTCACATTTATGTGTGACATTCAAAATTAGCTTCCTTAATTACGCCTATTAGGAAACATGGTTCATTCGCGTAACTTATGGCATTGACATGAAAATAACTCAAACAAGTTCTTTGGAAGTAAACTTTGTGTTAACATTTTAGCTGAGGTACAAGTTTTGTCCATAGGACGTTTCCCACGATCCGTAAGGACACGTCTTATTGTCATCCAAGTTTCGCCCTTGCACTAGTAATAGGGCCTCGAGAATCCATCTCGAGTCACATAGATCATTTGAGTAGGACCCGAAGGCATGGAATTTATAGCCAGAGCCCCCCTAGAATCCAAGCATCTTCCTATGTTCAAATTAATCCATGGAGAGACCTCTCGTGGCGGGTTTGGTCCATGTTTCCGTCATGGTTATTTAGAACCCCCTTGGATAGGGTTGGCGGCCTGCTGGGGGTGGTTTGGTGCACCCTCCATGAATTTAACTAGATTCATTATTCCAAATTCTTTTGTGAGCTTGGGCCATACAATCCTTTCACAAATAGTGATTCTAGTTTTACACGCACAAACAATAATAAAGGCGAGTGCTCATCAGAACATCTGCTAAGGTGGAGTTCCTTTATTTTTTTTGAACGCCTAGCATTCACCCTTTTGGATTTTCCTTGCCTTAATGTCAACTGCAATGGCCTTCTAAGGGGGAAGGAATTACCCTCGTTTCGACCCTCATTCTTATGCATAGGAGTGAGCATTTACTCAATTGGGTTTATATCCAACCAATAATTCCTGGATGGTAATTTCCCTAATTTGCTAACCTTTAGACCAAGGTTTCTTGTCTTGAGATCACAAGTTCTAGATGATTCAATCTAGGATCCAAATTGGTCATTTGGTAACCATTTTTCTCCTTAGAAATTTATCAGGTTCCTAAGTTTATCCTAGGGTTTCATTCCCTCAAGATCTCATAACAGAAACTTTTGCTCATTCCTTCTACCAGCTAAGAGTAAACTAAGTCATTTGCAATCCTTGAGTAGTTGTGAGCATCGAATGTCATGTAGCGAATGGTCGTTCTTTCTTGCGGATACGACATTTGAATTTTCTTGTATTGACATCGAGTTGTATCATGGCTTAAAAATGATACCTCTAAGAGTGTTATTGGGCTTATTGTGGCTAGTTGCTAGGATAGAGACCTATGAGCATATTTACTTGATTCTAAGTCAATCTAAGATTGTAGCATTAATTTGACTTATTTACAGTTAAACCCTAGCCTTGCTTATCATCTAGGGTTTCACTTATCAAACTGCCTCTTGCAATTAAGTTTAATGATTTGCATACACATCTTAAATCTACCTTTTAAGATGAATCTCTATTATGTAGTGCAACCGAAACTACCATACAATGCCACGCAAATCTAGATGCAAGTCATTCCTGAGTCGATGATACAATGTGGAGCTTCTATTCTTGAAAGTTCATTTCAATGAACTTATGAAAATCATAAATTGTGATTTATGTTTTTTAAGTACGAGATATGTGAATTTGTCAAGCGAGCTAAATCTCTTTAACAGTTTATAGAACACAATCATCTTACACAGACTTGCATATTTATGTATATTAGTAATCTAAGATGCACTCGCGAAAATTCATGCCTAAGAATTAGTTTAGTAATGCAACAACCCATAAATGCTTAATCAATTCATGGCAAATCATGACCATCAAGAACTTGATTCAAGCCTATGCATTTACCTTTCCAATTATGCAAATTATGTGATGCAAAGGTATGATTCCTTTCAATGATGATTACGCTTTACTATTCCGTTCATAGAACTAGACACCGTAGCGGTACCTGGTTTTGGAGTGACGAATTGGCATTTATACCCGATAACCCATTTGTGTTAGCGGTGGCATCTCTGCCCGATCCTCCTTCCGTGGTTGCGACCTTCCTGATTACTTGGAAAAATTTGCGCTTCGGGGCCATTTTGGAGCTTGGAATACAGACCTTCTCTTCTCTTGGTGCACTCCTTTTTGTGCTAGAATTTCCTATGCTCTTCTTTGACTCCCGCAACCTTTTGCCAGATAGATGGTTAGTTGATAGAGAAATCACAAGAATAGCGAGGGAGGGAGGGTACTTGTATCCTCTTTTCAAGAGAGGGAGGAAAGGAATTTTGCTTGGGGCCTCCTCTCTCTCTCTCTCTCTCTCTCTCTCTCTCTCTCTCTCTCTCTCTCTCTCTCTCTCTCTCTCTCTCTCTCTCTCTCTCTCTCTCTCTCTCTCTCTCTCTCTCACTCTCTCTTCCACTCATTCACAGATGGGGCAAGCAAGGGGGGAATAGAATAGCGTGTCCTCCTTTATTTTAAGGAGGGGAATTTTATAGGGGGAGATGGGTCCCTCGTGATCCTCATCTTCATGGACACCCTCGTGATCCTCGTCAACCTTGTTGCTATCACCTCGATCTCCTCATCGTCTCGCACTTTATGAGTGTTGACAGTCATTGCAGCTCCCCCTGCCGACAAGGGGAGCATTAAAATTTCTTTGATTAAGTTTAATTACCTAAGGGGGGCGTCTTATGGGCGGATATTACAGACATGTTGAGTGACCACAAATGTTTTTACTTTTTAAGCAAAAATGTGTCGCCACTATAGGCAATTTTCGAAATGTCCCAGTTGCTAGTTGACATTGTTAGAGGCAGAGTATTGATCTAGATTATTGTTTGTAATTCTTAATGCATCCACTATAGGTAATCAAAGTATCTTAGGAAATATATTTTTTTGAACCTCAAATTTCTAGTTTGAGTAATTTATCACTTTTCATAGCCCTTGGGTGACTCAGAATGTGCTTTGAAGTGGTCACTACTTAACAAACTGGTTTTGTACAAGGATGAAGCTATATGAGGGAACTATAGCTGATGTAACTACAATATGTGCTTAACATCTTGATCAAAAATTTCTACTTGGGGTCAATTTCCAATCAAGGTGATGGATTGATTACCTTGAACAGGTAATCAAGGTATTTTATCCACCTTGAGTGATTTTTCTTGGTCTAAGTGCCTAATGCAAATTATATATAGATTGCCTTTGAGTGACATAGACTCAATCAAGGTGATGATCACCTTAATTAAGGTGATTAGAATCCTATAGAGATGATGCATTAAGGCTACCTTGATTAGTTGAGATGTTGTCCATGTGATGAGATGAAGTGAGTTGATGAATTTCGACCAAGTTTTTGACCACTTTGAGTGGTCTTGGGTCACTAGAAATGATGCATTGCCTTGATTAGGGTAATTAAATACATTAAAGGTTGTCTAGTCAAGATGGTGATCACCTTAAGTGGAAGTAAGGCACAATGTAGATGAAGTGAGTTCAAATAAAGGCTCATCTTTAGTGGAGGTGGTGTTAGTTCACCTTGATAAAAATGGGTTTAGTCAGGATGGTGCAATAAGATTGTGTTCATCTTGATCAAGGTGATGGACCACCTTGATTTGGGTGATGAGGTGGTAGTCAACCACCTTGAGTGGAGGTGATAGCTAGTATGTATGTAATGTATATGTAGTCAATGTGATGATTAGCTTGAGTGGAGATGATGGCTAGTATATAACATATATGTAGCCAAGGTGATAACTACCTTGAGTGGGATGATCTAGTCAAGGTAAGGGATCACCTTTTGTGGTAATGTGAAATGAATATAGATGATGCCCACCTTGATCGTGGTGAAGATCACCTTGAGTGATTTTATATCAATCAAGGTGATCCATCACCTTGAGTGTAGTATGCAACATGCAACTAGTATTTGTAGTGTAGTGAAAGTAGTCCAATGGAGGTGACGAGTCACAATCATGTGGAGGTCACTCAAGGTGAAGGACAATCAAGATGATGCCAAAAATCAATCAAGGTGATCTGCTTTAAGGTTTAGACATGTCTATTTTTCCTAAAATGACCTCCATTTGATTAGTAGTAATAAGTAGTATACCTGAGACATTTCCCTTGTAAAAAGAAACAATGAGGTCCAAGTTAAGCACTGTCTCTCATGTTAATTGTAATAGTCAAGGTGATCAACTCATTTCTTCAATCAAGGTGATCAGGTCAATGACAATAATGTAAATGCTTTGTAGGGTGCCTTTGGAGCTAGTCTTTAGTACAACAATGTCCTAGCAATTTGTCAAACAAATAGTGAACAACCTCAAATGTATGAAACTTAGGTGATTACAACAACATGTCGAGATGATGCTAACAATGCCCCTTTTGGATAGTACAAAAGTAAAATTGTTTCAGCTAGGGTACTTCCTAATGACTTTCGAGGTGTATAGTGCAGTGCTAGGAAATTCTTTAAGTAGAAAATGATTATTTTAATGATTTAAAAAATTAAGTTGAGGCAATATCATGCAGCAATCAAGGTGATGAAGTGTCAACATTCCCCCACAAGTATTAAAGATTATGTTTTGATCATGGGATAACCTAAGTTGCTCACAAAGGATCTCTTAGATGCAAAAGTATTATGTAGTGATATGGATGGAAAATCACTATTTTTGAGAAAAATAACAATATCCAAGGTGAAAAGTACAATAATCAAGGTGATAGAGAATGATATCAAATCCGAGTGCATCAAAATCAACCCCTGCTTCATCCTTGGAGAGCTTCATAGTGGACTCTAAGGGAGCAAAACTTCATCAACATTCTTTTTTTGTGAGATGAATGTTGACCCTTTAAACCTATAGAAATCAATAGTAAGAGTATATTAGAATTCCCAAACATTTCATGTCAAATGTTGAGGAAAGTTGAGTTTTTTACTTCAATAATTATGCTTTTTCTACTCTCTTTGTTGAAAAAACCCTCCATATATAAAAGTACCACTATTATGTCACATTTGCATACCTTGTAGTAGATTGTATTGTCTACATTACTCTTATTATTGAAACATGCTATTGCAAAGGTTCAAATAGTCTTGTAGACCTTTTAACAATATTATATTTCCTATAGTACTCTTATTGTATTTATCTTGTAGACCTCTTAAGAGTAGCCATTTTATCTGCTTCAACAATATACTCATCTCCTTTACTATCTAAATAAACTCTTCTTATATCTCTTCTACAAAGGTAGTTAGCATAGGCATGAAATAAGTAAATAAGTTATCTTTTACATTCTTCTCTATTGTATCACCTATAAGATATTTCCAAATTGTGTATTCATCCATAATGACATTTTTAGATGCAAAAGGCTTCAATGGGGAATATAATCATGAGATATAATAAGTTGTATTGATAGCTTCAGCATATAACATATTGGATACATATTTTTCTTTCTACATATATCTAGTAGCCTATACCAATATTTTGTTCTTTCTCTTTATCACATCATTTTCCTAAGGTGTCCCAATGCTAGTTAACTGTCTTTTAATTCCATCTTTTATCAAGAAAGAATCAAACTTATTAAAACAATACTCACCACCTCTATCTAATTTGAGGATTTTGGCTTTATATTCTAAGAAAATAGAGAACAATCATGTGTTGGTTTGTGAAAGTAGACCCAATTATATCATGAGTTCTCATCAATGAAGGTAAAATATGACAAACCACTCAATGAAGGGGTTCAATAATGACCCCTTACATAAATATGAATTATATCTAAGAGTCCCAAAGCTTTATGGAGGTTCTATTGAACCTTTGTCTTGCTTGCTTGCCGTAAAAAACAAGCTTCACATACATGAAGATGATCATGTAGATCTAGAATTCCTATTATCATAGAATCAAATCTTAATATTATTAAATAGCTCTATACAATGGAGGTATCCAATTTGAATAGCCTTTCATGCTTGCTTCCCTTTCCAATCACCTTATGGTCTCTCTTCCTATCCTTTATGAGGTATCTATTATCGAGTCTATTACATTCACATTCAATTTTATAATCCTTTTCAATGAGAATACCAATTGACAATAAAATCTTTAATAAGAAAGGGACTAACAAAACATCATTCATCATTGTATGTGTACCTATAATCATCATTTGGATATCTCTTTTTCCTTCAGTTACATTTGGATTTCTATTACCAACATACAAAATTGGACCAGTATTTGTAGACAAAGTGCTTATGTATACTTTGTGAGAGGTCATGTAGGACCTTGTTCCATTATCAATCCACCAAGGTCCTTGAAGAATACATAAATTGTCAATATACAAATTGTTTGCAACATCATATTCTGAAATTGGTAAGGAAATTTGCTCCCCAAAATGAAAGCTTTCTTATTTTATAATTCCCTATCCTATGAAGGTAGTTTCATTCTACATTTGTTATGTAGTATCTTCTTCCTTTACCACAAGAATGTCCATCTCTAGCATTGTAATTTCCTCCTTCATTAGAGGGTTGAGCATATTCAACATAGTTTTGGTTGTTATTGCTACTATTGTTGTTGATGTTACATGTATTGTTGTAGTTGTCGTAGCTAGTTCTACCTCTACCTTTATTTGCATTTAGCCCTTACGCAAGGTTATCATATTGTTCATCCAACCCATTTGTGATCATTGTGGTAATATCATTTTCTAACATCTTGTCTCTAATAGTCACTATCTTATCTTAAAGCTCTTTTGATCCTCCAAATGTAATGGCAACTTATGATCTAGTTTCTAATTTTTGTGTGCTTGCTTTTGGTTTCAAACAAGTTCAACTTTTTCCATGCTTTCTTCGGAGTCTTCACATCAATGTATTGACTAGCCAATTCATCCTTCACATTGTACCTCATCAAATAACCACTAAGAATAGCCTCTCTATCCCATTTTCTTTGGGATTCACCAACAGTTTCACATATTTTAACTTTATGTTCAACCATATTCCAAAAATCATGAAGTAAGAGGATCATTTCCATTCAATACTTCAAAGTTCTATAGTTATCTCATTGAGCTTTTGCCAAATTTCAAGTTTGATTACGAAAATGCCAAAAAAAGACATTGACATGACATTTTTAAAAGTCATTTTACATAGCAAGCAATATTGAAGAAGAGAAAAAATAATGTTTCTTTACCTATTCTCAATGGTCCTTTACAAATTCATGGAAGATCTTCCAATCATGTTCGTCAAGTTCATATTTGTTATTATTGCAATCATATGTAAGATTTGCAAGGGCAATGATACTTTCAATATCTACCATATCAAGGTTTGTCGAATCATATGTAAAGCTCCTTAGTCCCTTTGATTTTTGATACCATCCAAGTTGAACCTTTACCCCGAATGACCTATATGAGAGGCTAAACCCTCTCTTATACTCCACACAAGCACCTCCAACTCATCTGATATCTCATTCCTTAAGCATATGCTTATCAACAAAAAAAGAATCATAGACAATGGTAACATGATTCAAAGTAACCCAGACATCACTAAGAGCCAATTGGGACTTTGGTTTGTTAAGAATGTTGACTAGCTTTTTTCCATTGTGTATTAAATCTTGATCATGCATGCTTGAAACCTCTCCATTTGACAAGCTAATTGAAAGAGGCCATCCATCCCATTTGATCATGTATCTAGTACCATGCTTATTTACATAATCAACCAACATCAATTTTCTTCGTCGACTATCTCCATCTGATGCATGTCCAATAATTAGACTTGCTATCCATTTGAGCTTCTCATTCCACAATGCCAAAATTTCAATCCATTGTTTGTGAACAAAACTTGCATCAAATTGATTACAAGTGCAATGAGCAACCAAGACTAAGTGTGAAAGTTTTTCATGAAGTGGATTTGCAACAAAGACTCTTGCATAACCACCAATGATAAAAGTTAAGACTTGTATCCATCAAATCCAATAAGAGTATCATCTTTAGGGTTCCACCTACAATGAAAATAGTAAATGTTATAAAATCTAAAAGTTAATAAATAATACTTTTTACGTGCCAAAAGAGCAAATATGATGTATTTACCTTATTCGCTTCTTTATGGTTGTCTCATCTTCCACTAGAACAAATGGAATACTTTCTACGATGCCATGTTTTTCTTTCTCCTTTTGATATATTTCAGTAATGGCATCAAATATATATCCATATATCCCTGGTATAAAGTGGGTAGCTTGTTTATGGCCCCTCTTTGTCATTGAGACTGAAGGGCCATTTAGGTTATTACCAAGAAACTCATGCAACCTTGGTCCACCCCACATCTTCGTAACCTCAAACAAAGCCTTTGTATTTGCACTGTATCGTTGACCTTCCTTTGCTCGTACCATATTTGTACATATATCTTGTAAAAAGTCCCACAAAGAAGGCTTTCCACCAAATTTTTCTAATCTATGGGCTTCTATTATAATGTTACAAAATCTTTGGACATCTTTTCGATTTGAAGACTCCATGTTGGCTTGGCATAAGCTTCTCATTTTCACTGAAAGAACTACAAGCTGAGACTTACTCATCCATAACTTTAGAGTAAGTTCTTTTATATGTTTTTTGGCATCAATTGTTGTATTCCTAAGCTCTTGTCTAGTAAGATACTCTCCCATATTTCCTCTCTTTTCTTGTATTAGCTTCTCCCTATATACTCTCATCCTAAAGTCATTAAGCCTAGATGCAATGGCTACAAAAGAAGTATGTAAATGGTTTCCCATTAGTTGAAACACGTAGACACTCAATATGCTGAAAGCAACCATCTATTTAGAGGCATGTTTTTCCATCCTCTAAATTTGTCCTAGTAAAAGGCTCTAAAAACCAAAGCTTACCACTACATTGATCATCTGATAAAGGTTTCACATTCATTTTCTTCTTGTTCACTACAATAACTAGACTCCATAAGCCTGAACATAACAAGTTTAAACTTATTAATGGATTTCCATTGTCTTAATGGTTATTAAGAGAGTTCAATGGTGGACTTCCCACCTTTGTAGAGAACACAAATTTGCTGAGAGATGTTTGCTTTGGATCATGTACTAGTCCCTTTC
This sequence comes from Lygodium microphyllum, assembly GCF_053477565.2. Classification (NCBI taxonomy): domain Eukaryota; kingdom Viridiplantae; phylum Streptophyta; class Polypodiopsida; order Schizaeales; family Lygodiaceae; genus Lygodium; species Lygodium microphyllum. Next base: position 118,298 of record NW_028229562.1, on the reverse strand, counting down.
AAGGACGTCCATGTGAGCCTGTAAGTAATGGCTTGGATTTTTCCACCTCCTTTGAAAATGCCTTTGTGTGTAAAATTGACTTTGTGTGTTCAGTCAAAATAGTATATAAATCAGACCTTGGAGGGCATAGATGCAACCATGTATCATCATACTTGCACCTTACACAAGCAAAGATTTTGTCTTTAAAGTCGTGCAATGTAGCTACAATCACCTCAAAATTCCAACCATAAAAAACAAACTTATATTATGTAACAAGTCTAGTATTATAGAGTGTCACCTAGTTTACAATCCCATTCTTGTAAGAGAAAAAATTTCACATCTATAAACTCAAAGAAAGAAGATAAATAATACCTTCATGTTTCTCCATGTAATCATGCAACTTCTCTATCGAAGCCTCTATCTCTTTCTTATCATCTTATTCTTGCTCGATCGTTGTAAATTCTATATTCACCTTTTTGAGCCCTCGAAACATAAGATAGTTTTTTCATGCCGTTAACCATCCAAAATGTGTTTTCTCATGAAGTTAGATAAACAAGTATATGTAGCATTCTTCCCTCCTAGTGTGCCCTTTCCATAAATTGAGTTACACTCATTACATCATATTCGAACTCGAGGTTCTCCATCAACATCTTCACTATGTAATTCAAACCTATCATCCCTTGAGATTGTGGATTGTTTTAATTTTAGCCTTACTCTACTGCATTCTTGTTTCCAAGTCTCAGGAATGCTTGGACTTAGCAATTTACTTCCTAGCTTTGATGTGAGATGTCTTGGAGTGTCATTTTGTTCCTCATCAACATGTTCTAAAGATTGTTGCTTATTTCAAGCAGGAAGCTCGTTTATGATAGTATCACTCCTCTTGATATGAACTTGATGGTGGTCACCAAGAGTCCATCGCTCCTCTTGTTGTTTCTTAACTAGATAGTTATCCTCGATGAAGTCAAAGGATCCATCTATAAGCTCGTCACCCTCAATTTGTTCATGGATTTGAGCAAAGCTAGGTTTAGCTTCCGTCTTTTCTTAGCCTCACAAGACCTAGATCTTCTTGACTTTCATTGAGGATCACTTGAATCTTGTGAAAAGACCCCATGAAGCCCAATTACCAAGTCTGTTATTCCTTAAGTAGAAATTGCATTCAACATCAAAGGATATTATAAAAAGAGGAGTTCATTAGATGATAAAACTTGATATTCCTAAGTGTCATGTTTACTTAATATATTACACTAAGCACTCTTTAAGTCTATGATGTAATATCATGACATGATTAGTAATGCTTTTGTACATGCTCTAGGGTTGTCAATAGTGTTTTGAATTAGTAATACTCTTGTATATCGTGACATGGAATCTTGAAGTGATTTCTCTTAAAAAATATTAACACACAACTAACTTAACATTGAAGCACTAAAAGCATGCTTGAGTACATAGTCTAATGATACTCAACCAAACAATCTGTGATGATCAAAGTGAAATAAGAAATTCAAGCTATCTACACAAATTCAAATAAAGATAGTCCCACTGAAGAAAAACTTGGTTTATAAGAGATATAATACAATCATTTCAAAATTATACATACAAAATAAAGAGCACACTTTCTAACATATGAAAATTTCCAAAAGGATCTGTATCTCTAGACAATAAAGTAAAACTAGTTACAAGTCATATTATATGGTATTGATAATGTAAAACTATATTTAGATAAAGCTTGGCTCCATTTCTTCCAAGGGATGCATTGCCAATTCACCATTCATACCATGGCGCTTACAGATATGCTCATTTATATTGTCAAATGAAACCTTTTTTATGGATTTACATTCATCATTTTATCTCCAAAATCATCAGATAGGTGCCTAATCATTATCAAGGATGGAGAGATAAATTTTGTTCCATCAAAGTAATTAGAAGCATCCTCATAGAAATAGCAAATCTCCACCCAAGAGCATAAACATCAGTCTGTGGGCTATAACAACCCTTCAATGTGGTGTCTTTCAACTCAGGCGCTAACCATTTTCTTTGTATATAGTCTGCTTTGCATTGCTCTAGTTTTTTTGCATACACTTTATCATCATCTGCACACCCTCGATGTGGCTTGGAAAATGTCTTTCTCTTTTGAGAAATCCAAAGCTATGCCCCAATCTATAATCCCCACACGACCAACATCACCAACAAAATCTAATACAATATTGCCAGGATGTAGATGTATGTGTAACCACCTTGATTTATGCAAACAACACATTCCCAAAATTAATGCGTGTATAATAGATGTGATACATTTGCAAAATATATTTATTTGCACTATTTTATCACTTTTTAATTGAGTTTCTTCATCAAGCCTTCTTTTACCTGTACCCCAAGCATGAAATAACCTTGTAAAGCGACCACAAGATGTAGGCAGTTGAGTCATGAAACTTAAGAGATTTCCACCATTAAAATATGATGTTATGGTCCATAGAGGTTCTTCTGTAGTCGCTGCAATCACACGTACTAACACTGGATGTCTGATCTGCATCACTATCTCTCTTCGTTGCTCTACTTGCCTTATATAGTCTTTTCCTCTATAACACTTTCATGCATAGATCTTGTTGTGATCAAATCTTGCTACTCCTACAACCTTTACTTTGAATACCACACCACAAGCACCCTTTCCTAGTTTTTCCCCTATAACTATCTCATCTTCACAAAAATATGTCATAGAGTACACATGAGACATACGTGCATAGTTACTTTGAAGGGCATGTACTTCAGATATTGCCATTGAAGTGGTAAAATTTTGTTCCATAGCAACATACGTAGACCGCATCTTTTTATCTCATGAAATTGACTTGATTAAGCTTCAATCTGATTCTGATTCTGCAACTCGTGCTTCCGCATACAATGCATCCCATGCATGTATTTTTCCAACATCAAAATCTTGTTGGAAGCTAGGCTTACTAGTGTTCCAAATTTCTAACATATTTTCAATCATGCTAGAGATCCATCTCGTGGCAACAACATCCAAATCCATACTTTCAACTGAACATGCAATCCTTGGGTTTTCTACATGTTTTTTAATTTGTGAAATCACATGTAATATTTCCACGCAATAAAAGTTAGTCGGTTAGTTCGAAAGTTAGTTAGTCAATTCGAAAGTTAGTAAGATTACTAACTAAAGACTAACTAAGGTAAAAACTAACTAACATTAATAACTAATAATTTTTATTTAATTAAAAATGTATTTTAAAATAAACCAAGAGTTGTAATTTGACATTTTTCTCAGATTGACAAGGACCATCTCCACCCTTCACGAAAGTTACAACGTGAACGAGACTTATGAGCCATATTAATCACTAGTATTAATGTGTATAGTTTGGATGGTAAAAAAATGTTAGATTTTTGGGCACAAAACTAGTATATTTCAGATATTATCCTAAAAAGATAGAACTAAAAATCATTTAAAAGAAAAGACAAGTGATGCTTTTGTTAGTTTTGGAGATTTTATAAAAAGAAAAAAATATAGAAAAGTGACTGGCAAAATCGTGTGCACCACGATCATAGTCTACAAGTAGCAGATAGAACTTTGAATAGAGAAAAGAAGGAGTGAACTGAGAGCTTTCTAAGCAAGTTTCTTGAAGTTTTACCCCCCTTTTGGAGCCAATGCAACCATCATATTTATGATATGAGCATCAAATCACTGAGTCTTCCAAGAGCTCCTCCACTCTTGTTCTCATCCTTATCCCCTTCTCTCTAATTTTGGTTCCGGTCGTAAGTAATGTATTTTCTAAATTGTTAGATGCTTGCTTTGATTCTCACATGAGATACATTAGGCCCATGCTATGACATTTAAGAATAGGTCGCGGGAAGGGATAAACCTCCTCTCACATATTCAAAAGATGGAGTTTGCAAAGTGCATGTATCAAGGGAAGTCAATTGCACTAGTTGCATATGGCTTATTCGTTGATAGGGCAATCAATCAAGGGTTATGCATAACATGATCGTAAAAAGAATAACATTAAGAATTGTGCATGCAAGTATTAAGTAAATTTTGCATAGAATTGCTCTTTGACCCTAAGGGGGAGAGCAAATATGTGATGGAATTATTATCGCGTCCATCCTTGTATTGTTTGGGAAAAATACAATTAGTTTGTTGGATTGATTGAACAACACCCTAAATGCTTTTTACAATCAACTGATTGTTGTATTGTGATTTGGATAAATATTCCAAGTGCTTATGTCTGATGACAAAAGCATGGCAAGGGTCAGTAATGACAAGTAGCCATGGGGAATAAAGAAATGTTTTCCTAGAAGATGATATTAGGACTGATTGCCTTGACTATGATTGATTCTTAATTGGATTAATTAAGGAAGGATATTTTGCACGCGTGGATCATCTCCAAGATCACACCGTGGATTACCCCGAGAGGGCATTGCTCGATTCACAGGCCGATGGTTGAGTGGTGAAAAGGCCAACCACAGAAATGGCATCTCACTCCTAGACTTCTTGTGGGTCAGGTGGAGCTTTGGACACCCCTTGCTTGTCCAGAATAGAGTTGGAGATCCTCGTGAGCCCAACGTCTAGGGCATTGGAAGATCCTATTCTAGATAAAGAATGAAAATTTTGGTGCCATGTGATTTGAACAAGTTACTTCTGTTGGACAGAAGGGATACATAATTCTACTGTATGGGCAGAAGACAAAGATTAACTTGAAGATAAATTAAGGAACTTGTTTGTCAAAAGGTCTGCTTGCTCTGTTTTTGTATCTCTGTTGTAAATTACATGAACGAACCCTGTTCCCTAAAAGGCTTAATTAATGAAGCTAATTTTAAATGTCACACATAAATGTGGTAGGACCTAATTAGAAAACTAAAGCTATCAAGGGAAGCAGGTGGGTGGAATCCCTGACGGGTCCGTCCTACAGGTGGGTGGTCCCAGAGAACTGGGAGACTTCTCACAAGGTTTTACCGACAATGACTTTAGGTATTGTTAAGTTAGAACCCGATTCATGCCATTTTAGGGGACCGGAATGGGACTATGCCCTACGGGCAGAGAGGTTGAGCGGCGCATCCCTCTTGTTTCCCATTCTCTTTGAACCAAGTGTGGCATGGATTTGCTTCGGATTGGGTATCTGTTCGTAAAGTAGAATGTCCAAAACCCAATGCTAGGATGCTGTCAAGAGACTTTGTCTACTAGGAACCCAAATTTCAGGTCGATCCTAGTGGATTCGCGTTCCGTTGCAAGGCGGACTCGGGAAACCCTAGGCGACAAACCCCGAAACATTCCATGGGAGTACCGGGCGGCGACGCCTAGAATCATTTCTCGATGGACTGCTAAAACATGCTTGGATAGCCGATAGGCGGGCACGTTACATCACATCACATCTTAGTATGTCTCTTTTTTCAATATTCCAACAAGCATCTCTCATCTCTTCTTCTTTCATAGAGCATATTTTTCTAAATAGCCCCTATCTACATTTTTCCAAAAGTATCTTTTTATCCAACTTACTCATATTACCTTGGACACTTGTTTTTCCCTCAACATCCATACCTAAAAGGTTAAACCAATAGAGCATATTGATAAGATTTTTGTATGTGTGTGTGTGTGTGTGTGTGTGTTCCCATCTTATGTAGTTAAAAATTTACTCTTAAATTTTGAGCTTAAGATAGATACTAATTTGGATAATTAGGTACTTGCTTTGAAACGAGTATATGAACAATTATGTAGTGTTCAGAAGCACAAAGATAAAATCTACTAGCATTTTTTAACATTAGTTATATTTTTTCGTATATACATTAACCACACTAGATATGATATCCGTTAGTGCCAAAATCATAAAGACATGGGACATAGATACCATCTTTAGTGCAAGTCATTGTTGAGATATCGAGCTCCACTCGTGATATGCCAGGGTGACCGTTGTGCATTTATGTCACCAACTTGTTAGCTGCAGATGCGGTTGGTACACCACCCATGAATAATAGCTAGATGACATCTATCCTTATCTACTCTAGTTCGTGGCTCAGTTAGTATGCCACCTTAGTTAGTTGAGTTTGGTTTGAGACCCATATATAGGGTTCTTCTATTTCTCTGTACTAGTGTTCTTTTTGGCTTACACAACTAAGAAGAGGAAAACTCTTTTCAGCCTCTTTATGTGTATTTTCCCATTGTGTAAGTGAGAAAGCTAAAGTGAGACTCCTTCCTTCTCTCCCACAATCTTGACATGGTATTAGAGCCTGGTTCATGGTAAGGAGCTCAAGAAAGCAAACCAAGTTCGTGGTGTTCTAGTAAGAGGACCAGTGTTGCTTTCATTTTTCGAGTTTGGGAGCAAGTCTCTGTAGGTAGCACAGCCGAAAAGTGCAAGAGTGCATTGTCTTAGATTGAGACGCCCTTCGCGATATAGCAAGAGGGCAGTATATGCTGCGGGCAAGGGCTTTAGTCCTTGGTTGCCCTGTTTTTTTGATTCGAGGCCATTTCGGGGCGTGTTTTGGAGGCGGAAGTTTTCTACACGCACTCGGGAAAAGGACCTGCTTTTTGCTGTGCGACCACTGTTCTACAGGTCGTTGAAAAGTTACCGTAGAAATTGCATTGTATGCCTGTGCGCAGAGACATTGGGAGTTACAGAATCATCCTTGTTGCCTGTTGATGCAAAATCGTCACTAGGAAGTGACTGTGTGGTCAAATACCACTTTTGTCAGTTTTGCAGATTTGCCCTTGTGAGGCTGAAGCTATGTTTTTTGCAGTGACAGAATTTTTTGCAGTGTTCTGTAATGGCATCTGATTCTCTTTCACAGATTGTCATTGAAAAGCTTGACAAGAACGACTTCTAAGCATGGAAGTTTAGAATGATGAATTTCCTTATGGGAAAAGGATATTGGGAATTTGTTGCAGGAAATGAAGAAGAACCAGTTCTTCCTGATGTTCCCAATCAACAGCAAATGCAGGCATTTAAAGGATGGTATGAGAGAGCCAGAAAAGTTATGTACTGGTTGTCTATCAGTATTTCAGACTCTATGATTGTGCATATTCAGGATGCAAGTACACCAAAGGAGGCATGGGATACTTTGTCAAAAATATATAGCACAAATACGCAAGCTAGGAAAATGCAGCTCAAGTAAGAGTTGCACAATGTGCAAAGAGAAGGTATGAGCATCAATGACTACCACATGAAGGTGAACAAGATTGCAAATGCACTTGCTTCCATTGGGTCGCTAGTGGAAGATGATGATTTAGTTTCTATGACCTTGAATGGTCTAGGAAAGGATTATGCACAGTTCTGAACATCAATTTCTATCCGTGAAAGATTTCCTGATTTTGAGGAGTTGATTGCTCTTCTAATTTCTGAGAAGCAGAGAAATGGTGGTGCATCTTCTTTAGGAGGAACTTCAAAAGAAGCTGTCTTCTACTCAAATACTGGAAGAGGTAGAGGCACAGGTAGAGGAGGCCGATGTGGAGGCCGTGGTAGAAATCAGAATATGCAATAAACTCAAGAAAACCAGTCCTATGGAGGAGGACGTGGTAACTCTAGAGACAGTGGAGCCAAAGAGGTCGTGGTGGATGGCAAATAGGCCAAAATGCAAACAGCAATGTTGAAAGCTACTACTGTGGTAAAATGGGTCATATGGCTAAAGACTGCTATAAAAAGCAGAATGACATCATGAATGGTAAATTGAAACAAGGGAATTATGCATCTTCTAGTAGACGGGGTGATGACAGAAATGAGCATTTTTTTATGGTGCAGCACATGACCAATTCTGTGACAAGTGCAGAAGAAAGCAACGAAGTGTGGTATGTTGACTCAGGTGCGTCAAACCACATGACAGGTCATGCAAAATGGATGCAGGATGCAAGGAAAATGGAAAAACTAGGATTTGTGGAGACTGGTGATGATACTTCACATCCTATTGTGCAGATTGGAAAAATTCCTTTGTTTATGCAGGACGGGAAAAAGAAATACCTGTCAGATGTATTTCATGTCCCGAATATCACCAAGAATCTGGTTTCTGTTGGTCAAATGGTTGAGCAGGGCTTGCAGGTCAGATTTAATCCTCATGGATGCTTTGTTGAGGATATGAAAATAAAGGTCGATAGCAAAAGGAAAGAAGAAGGGCAGAATGTTTACGTTGGATGCAGACATGCCTGAATTGAGTGTAGCAATGTTTGCACATGGGACCGGTGTAGTTGCAGATATTGATATCTGGCATAAACGCATTGGTCATGTTAATGTACAATGACTTAAATCAATGCAGGCCCAAAATATTGTTGCAGGATTGCCTAAATTCAAGGTTGCAGAAATGCATAAGGTATATGAAGACTGTCAATTTGGAAAACAGGCAAGGAGACCATTTCCTAGACATGTTTAAGAGAGTAAGAAGCCATTGGAATTAATCCACTCTGATGTGTGGACTACTAAAACTGCATCTATTGGAGGCTGTCATTATTTTGTCACTTTTATTGACGACTATAGCAGAAAATTTTGGGTGTATTTTATGAAAAAGAAAAGTGAAGTGTTTGGGCATTTCAAAACTCTTAAAGCTATGGTTGAAAAAGAAACAGGCCTGGAAATAAAATGCCTAAGGTCAGATGAAGGGGGAGAGTACCTCTCAATGAGTTTGCAAGGTTCTTGCAAGAGCATGGCATAAAGGAGCAATATTCATATAGTCATACCCCATAGCAAAATGGAATTGCAGAAAGAAAAAACGGGCATATTGGAGAGGTATCTCGTGCCATGCTCAATGAAAAAGACCTGCCAGATTTTTACTGGGCTGAGGCAGTTGCTACAACAGTCTACATAATGAACATGACTCCCAGTGCAGCAATACATGGCGTGACTCGAGAGGAGAGGTATACTAGTAGGAAACCAGATATTTCTCATTTGAAATTTTTTGGTTGCATTGCCTATGTTCATGTGCCAGATGAGTTGAGATCCAAGTTGGATCCAAAAGCTGAGAAGTGCATCTTTATTGGTTACTCTCTGCAATAGAAAGGGTATAGATGGTATAATCCTTCTAGTCGTAAGTTTACAGTGAGCAGAGATGTTGTTTTTTATGAGATGAGTAGCTGGTATAAACCAGTAAATGTGATTGATAATGTAGATGCACAAAATGGTAATGCTACACAGAATTCACAGCAGCAGTCACAAGATATTAGTGGACATGGAGTGTCCTCTAGCAGTGGTTCACATTTTTCGCCATGGACAGGCAGATTGAGATCAGGAGAATCTTCTCAAAGCAATGAAGATAGTGGTATGCAGGTATCACGAAAATGAAAAGAGAAGGTAGATCAGCCCATGTTTGATGTGAATGTAGGTCACTCTTATGTGGATGGTGAATCCAGTGGCTCAGAACAGAGCATTGATGATGAGTTGGGTATTCCTTCTATTGTTACACCTGGAGTAAGGAAGACCAGGGATGTTTTGAGAGCACTTGGAAGTGAGCCTACTTTGTGTAGGTCTACCAGAGCTAGGTATCCTGTGGATAGGCTGAAATATGATGGATTTACAGCCATTCACTATGCCTATATAGTCAAAGTGATACAAGAACCAGAACCCACTTCTTTTGAGCAAACCATGGGAAAAGAAAAATGGGAGAAAGCCATGGATGAAGAAATGGATGTTTTGGAAGCAAATGCTACATGGGAATTGGTAGCTTTGCCTAAAGATAAGAATGCAATTGGTTGTAAGTGGGTTTATAAGGTGAAGCACAATGCAGATGGTTCTGTGAACAGATATAAGGCAACATTAGTAGTGAAGGGGTATGCACAAACATATGGCATTGATTATGAAGAAACATTCAGTCCGGTTGCATGGATGGCAACCATAAGAGCAGTCATTGCTATGGCAGCATCAAAGGGATGGTCTTTACATCATATGGATGTAAAGAATGCCTTCTTGCATGGTGATTTGCAAGAAGAGGTCTATATGGAGTAGCCACCAGGTTATGTGCATGCTATTCATCCTAAGTTTGTTTGCAGGTTGAAGAAAGCCTTGTATGGCTTGAAGCAAGCACCTAGAGCATGGTCTGACAAGATAGAACAGTATATTGTCACTATTGGCTTTCAAATTTCCAAGGCAGATTTCTCACTTTATGTGAGAAAAACAGAGAAATGTATTATGCTACTAGTAATTTATATTGATGATTTGATTATCACAGGTGATAGTGATGAAGATATCCTTCATGTGAAAATGCTATTGAAGCAGAAGTTTGAGATGAAGGATTTGGGAGAGTTGCGTTATTTCTTGGGTATTGAGGTGATCAGATCACCAAGTGGGATACAGCTCTTGCAGAGGCAGTATGGATTGGACATGTTGTCCAAATATGGGATGACAGGCTGTAAGCCTATTTCAGTTCCTTTGGAGCAGAATGTGAAGCTGAGCACAGATGCAGGTGAGCTTCTAGAAGACCCTACTATATACAGACGCATAGTGGGAAGTTTGATTTATATGACTATTACCAAGCCAGATTTGAGATATGCTATTGGATTGGTAAGTCAGTTTATGCAGGCTCCAAGGAAACCGGATTTGGATGCGGCTAGACACATACTTAGGTATGTGAAGTCCACATTGCAGTATGGATTATTTTATGAGACTGGGGTTCAAATACAGTTGCATGGATACACTGATGCTGATTGGGCTGGTAGTATTTCTGATAGACGATCTACCAGTGGATATATGTTCTCTTTTGGGAGTGTTGCAGTCACTTGGAGTAGCAAGAAACAGCCTACAGTTGCCTTGTCAAGCACAGAGGCTGAGTACAGGGGTGCAGCAATGGCTGCATGTGAGGTAGCTTGGTTGCATAAGCTACTTTATGATATGCATCAGCCTACAGATGGACCAGTTGTCATTTATATTGACAACATGAGTAGTATACACTTGGCAAATAACCCATTCTATCATGCTAGAACAAAGCACATTGAGGTGCATTATCACTATGTGCGGGAGAGAGTTTTACTAGGTCTTATTGATCTAGTTTATGTCACAATAGAGGATCAGGTAGCTGACATATTTACGAAGGCATTGGGCATAGAGAAGCTGCGCAAGTTCAGAGACCTGCTTGGTGTGCAGGAATTGGGATTGAGCTTGAGGGGGAGTGTTGAGATATCGAGCTCCACTTGTGATATGCCAAGGTGACCGTTGTACATTTATGTCACTGACTTGTTAGCTGTAGAATAATAGCTAGATGACAACTATCCTTATCTACTCTAGTTCGTGGCTCAGTTAATATGCCACCTTGGTTAGTTGAGTTTGGTTTGAGACCCATATATAGGGTTCTTCTATTTCTCTGTACTAGTGTTCTTTTTGGCTTACACAACTAAGAAGAGGAAAATTGTTTTCAGCCTCCACCTTTGTGTGTATTCCCTCATTGTGTAAGTGAAAAAGCTACAAGTGAGACTCCTTCCTTCTCTCCCACAATCTTGACAGTCATCACTAGCTATTCTTCCTAAACTCCATAAATTGATCAACCTCATGCTTTATCAATAATCTTTATATCTCTTTAGTAATATTCTCTGTTGGATCGTGCATTGGACTCCTATTAGATTATGAGTAGTTTATGCATAGTTACTACATTGGGTAACACATTGCATAGTAAGATTATGTAAACTTTATGTCTCTTTAGGTGTGAAAATAATGATGCTAAACATAGTATCCAATAGTGCCAAGCCAAATGGACTTGGGACATGGATACCATGTTTAGTGTAATCCATTTGCAAAAGCAATAGTGTAAAGTACTTCCTAGCCATAGTGTAAAGGATATATTCTCTCCTAAATGAATGCCATTTGAAAGTTCCAGAAAGGTTTGGAACTATATACAAGGTCACATCATATGTTAGAACTTGGTACTCCAATCAAGGATCATGTATGATTTGGACTATCATGATGGGTTATGCATTGGTTTAATTAAGGTTCAATGGTCTTATATACAATATTTTCAAAAGTTAAACACCTTCAAAAGATCATTGAAGAGAAAGAATCTCACTAACGAGCTCAGAGAGAGAGAGAGAGAGAGAGAGAGAGAGAGAGAGAGAGAGAGAGAGAGAGAGAGAGAGAGAGAGAGAGAGAGAGAGTTCTTCTAATGCCATGCACAAACAAAGTACACTAGGTGAGAACTATGGCATCTTAACTTGTGCCAAGTGTAATCATATAAACATGTATTGATCATATGGAAATAGTAGATTTACCCATGCAATAAATCCTACAATGAAAGTAATAACCCTAAAAAGTATACTGATCAAACAATTTACCTAAGCAAACTCTTGTAAAAGATATTATACCCTTGTAAAATTTCCCTACTATCTAGTAGTTCAAGGCTTTTAGTTTTTTCCCCTTTACTTTCACTCAACCATTTCACTTTGTAGGGTAGAGGGGCCAATCATATTACATGTAACTATGTGTGGCTTGATGTTTGCACGTCAAGGAAAAGGTTGAGACAAATCAACCATATATGCATTCATTAGTTTGAACTCTACCATCAATATAAATGTCACATCATGTAATGGTGGATTGAATCACAAAAGGAAAAAGCCCTTGAAAGATTCAAGTATTTTATCATAATATTAGTATGGGATCAAACCCTCGTTTCCTCCAATAGAGGACAACACAATAATCTTTTACCTAAAGAAACATTGATAATTGATCTTTGAACATTATGGAGTCCTTCCAAACACCAAGCAACATGTTTTGAGTGATTTATATTTTCCAATGAGAAGGCCTCTCTCTCTCTCTCTCTCTCTCTCTCTAAACTAGGGCATGGCACCATTCCCTAGTTTATAGAGTTTGCAATAACCCTACTTCCTTTTATTATAGAGTTTGTACACATAGGGGGTTTCATTATCATTCAACACAACTCTTATTGGGGATAATGTGATTTCAAGCCATGTATTATGGAAAACAAAACACCCTCTACTTGGAATCATTGAACTCATACAAAACAGTATGCATGGCTACTACTATGCTAAAACTCATATTTTTTGTTACTAATGAATTCCTTATGTATTCCTTCAAAATGAGCCACTAACCTCTATTGACTCTGCTTTTGTTGACTACTGGCTCTGGTCATGCGCACTCAACCACTAATGATAGCATTGATGGTATTGTTGGAGGTGGTCCTGAACTTGATACTATTGCAACTGCGTGCTAGCTTTGATCATGGGCACTTAACCATTGATGATGCTCTTGATGGCATTTCTAGGGTTGATCACAAACTTCATAATGCTGTTGATAGGTGTTGTTGATGAAGTAGGTGACTGATAGGTGTTGCTGCAAGCCCCCCTATTAGTCTCTAGGTGGCTGATGGGTGCTGTTGCGAGCCCTTGTTGAATTCTAGGTGGCTGATGGGTGCTGTTGCGAGCCCTTGTTGAATGCACTAGAATGGAACTTGAAAATGCTATTGTTGCCTTCCCACCCTACTTCAGGGTGGCATATTTGATTGTCCTAGGAAGTCAAGGGAGAGGGATAGGGTTTGTACCCATTGCCATGTGTCCAAGAATTGGTGTTCTATATGCCTGTTGAAATGGAAGCCAGCATCAATGATTTTTGAGGTAGGCAATCTAGAGTTATCTATAGTACTTTCGGCACATTGATGTCACTAGTTACTCGCAGTACTAGTTAGTACCAACAGTGGCACGAACAAGGCTATATCGGCTTATGGGGCCAGTGGCTGTATACCAATCACCGATAGTGCCACTCAAACACAGCTAAATTCATTGTGTTTGTGAGGAACAATTATTGTAGAGTCAGCCACAGTCGCACTGGTCAGCACCAACAGTAGCAAAAACAACTGTGTACCAGTCAGACATTGATTGCACCAACAACAGCACAAACAGCTGTGTAGCAATCAGACATTGACTACACCGACATCGACACAAACAACTGTGTACCAGTTAGACATTGATTGCACCAACAATGACATGAACATTTGTGTACCAATCCGACATCGATTGCACCAATATCGACACGAACAACTGTATACCAGCCCACCGACGGTGCTAGTCACACATTGATTATAGAGTCGGCCACAATCAGACCACAATTATTGTAGAGTTGTCGGCCACAGTCAGACCTGTGAGGAACAATTATTGCAGAGTAAGCTTGTGATGAGTAATTATAACATCAATTTACTAGTACTACCAACATGACAGTGCATGCTAGCACCTGTGTCTGTTTGTGCACCTGAACATGCAGATGTCTACTTTAGAGGGGTTATATGAGATAGCAAAAATAGCAATGTGTGACAAATACTCAAGGTCTTGATGGTCACCACTCAAGGTAGCAGAGTTGGGGCAGCCACAAAGCGAGAGAGAGAGAGAGAGAGAGAGAGAGAGAGAGAGAGAGAGAGAGAGAGAGAGAGAGAGAGAGAGAGAGAGAGAGAGAGAGAGAGAGAGAGAGAGAGAGAGAGAGAGAGAGAGAGAGAGAGAGAGAGAGAGAGAGAGAGAGAGAGAGAGAGAGAGAGAGAGAGAGAGAGAGAGAGAGAGAGAGAAGAGGGTCTCGTGCTGCCTTCTAGCCCCTGATTGACTCTTGCTTCTCCTTCTTTCCTGGGTGCCCAACTAATAGAAGAATATACCATTCAAAGAGAGAGGAAGGGAGGGAGGGAGGGAGGGAGGGAGAGAGAGTGCATTTACATTTACACGTTCTTGCAATAATGGCCACATGAAGGACAATAAAGACATTATGGAGCCACTACCCCACTAGTTCACTCCACTCTCCTCAAGGCATCTCATCCACCATGTATGATTAAATTTTGATAGTGCACTTCATACCGACAGTGGGTGGGTGGATCACATGGGCAGTTGAGCATGCATGTGGGTGGTTGGGCATGTGTGCAAGCAATTGAGTGTGTCGGAAAATGGGTTGAGCCAAGATAGGAAATCCTTCTCATCTTATCTTTGGGTTGTGTGAAAGGATTATCCTTTATCACCATTTGTGTAACAAAGTTTATTGATAATTGTTCAAGAAAGCTATGGGTGTATTTCATGAAGGAAAAGAGTGATGTGTTTGAGTAATTCAAAAATTTCAAGGCTATTGTTGAAATAGAAACAAGCTTGTATCAATATGAGGCAATGTCGATGGATCGAAGTGCTGGAAGAATATGATTTTGAAATCAAATATAGGCCTGGAAAAGAGAATGTAGTTGCCAATGCACTCAGTCGCAAGGCATTTCTAAATTCTCTTATTTTTCAAGATCCATCAACAGCAAGGTCTCTAGCCACAAAGGTATCAATGCCAAACAACCCGATTCTTGAGCTAGCAAAAGAAGGGGCATATCATGACCCAGTCTATCAGAAAATGCTAAAGGAGATCTCCATCAAGGATCAAGACCCAAAGCTAAAAACGAAGTATCAAGAATTCTCCATCAATAATGGACTTGTCTACTTTAGGACAAGATTATGTATCCCTACAAGCCAAACTCTCAAGCAGAAGATACTTTGGGAAGCCCATGACTCCCCTTTCTCAGGACATCCTGGTTATGCCAAGACCCTTAATACGGTCACAAAGAGCTATTTTTGGGAAAGACTCAAGGGAGACGTACTCAAATATGTCACGGAATGTTTGTCTTGTCAACGCATTAAGGCAGAACATGTTAAAATGCATGGGAAGTTACAACCACTTGACATTCCACAAATGAAATGGGAGTTCATTAGGATGGACTTTATTGTTGGCTTACCCCAAGTTTAGGGAGGATATAACTCTATTATGATCGTAGTAGATATGCTCACCAAGGTCGCACATCTCATCTCTATCAAGATGAACTATAAAGCTTTAGACATTGCAAGATTATTCATCAAGAAAATATTCAAACTTCATGGGTTACCCTAGAAGAATTATTAGTGATCGTGACTCTCTTTTCACATCACACTTCTGGAGGGCTATCTTTGAGGCTATTGGAACTCAACTCTACTTCAGTACAGCTTACCATCCCCAAACTGATGGTCAAACAGAACGAGTCAATCAAGTCATTGAAGATATGCTTAGGGAAAACTGTTGTCACGAACCCAAAAAGTGGATTCAATATTTACCACTGGTTGAGTTTGTTTACAATGCTTCTTACCAACAGAGTATTTAGATGACCCCTTTTCAAGCATTATATGGACATGATTGTCATACCCCTTTGAAATTCTCGGATCCAACTTTGAAGGTAAAAGATTCTAGACAGATGTTGGAAGACATGGATGATCAAATCAAATCAATAAGACAAGACATTCAAGTTGGCAAGGATAGACAGAAGGCTTACGCAGAGTCGAAACGGCAAGATAGATCCTTCGTCGAAGCTGATATGGTCTTCATCCATGTACGCCCTAAAAAGAGTTCGCTGTCCTTGGGAGAGTACAAGAAGCTAAGTTTGAGGTATTGTGGACCTTATAAGATCACCAAGTGCCTAGGGCCTAATGGTTATAAGCTACAGCTGCCCGCAACTCTAAAGATTTCTACCTAATCTGAATCATGTACTTGATGATCAACAAATTGTAATGCCTAGCCAAGGAGCCCTTGAGCTACAGCCTGATAGAATCCTAGATGTTACGGAGAGGAATTTGAGATCAAAGACCTTGAGAGAATACCTCATCCAGTGGAAAGATTATCTAGAAGAGGATGCCACCTAGATGGATGAAAATACTCTCAACCAACAATACCCCCATGTCTTCTCGAGATGAGGATATCTCGATTCCTCTAAGGGGGAGAGGATGCAATATCTCCCCCCCCGCCCCTTCCCCCATGAGAACCCCCCTTAAATTTTTTTAAAATTAATTCAAATTTTTTTACTCTCCCTCTCTCTCCCCACCGACAGCATGTCGGGGGGAGAGAGAGAGAGAGGGAGTAAAAAGAAGGAAGGGGGGGCATGGAGCCCCCCAAGTGGAGGGGTGGCGACCATTAAACAACTGTCTTCCCCCCCATAAACCACCTCCTCCTCCACCATATAAGGGGAAGCCCCCTCTCCTCCCTAGTCGTCTTCGACAGCAGCCCCCTCCCACCCCCGCCCCCCATGATCAGAAGACACCGCCCCTGCTGCCGCCTACATCACACCCCCTCCACCTAACACACAGCCCCCCCTCCTCATCATCATCGCAAGGAGAGAGAGAGAGAGAGAGAGAGAGAGAGAGAGAGAGAGAGAGAGAGAGAGAGAGAGAGAGAGAGAGAGAGAGAGAGAGAGAGAGAGAGAGAGAGAGAGAGAGAGAGAGAGAGAGAGAGAGAGAGAGAGAAGCTTTTGGAGGGTTCTTCTTTCCCCCCTTAAAGAGAGGTCATACGCTCCCTCTAATATTTCCAAAAATACACCCCCCTTTCATTATCTTTTCTCCACTCAAGGAGAGGCTGCAAGAATTTACTTATAGTTGCATAGGAGAGTGTGAGAATTCTATCACTCGTATACGCGTCTTCAAGTATGGCCCCGGAATGTAGATCCACAAGGATGGCCGAAAACCTTGCAAGTGTGGATGGTGGTTTGAATCAAGACGGCACTGCAAGATATAATTATCATGGTGAAAATCATATTCACATGCATCACATTGATTGCGCGATTGATGGGTAATTGCCTTGGTATGAATTTAGTTGTGATGTTTGTAACAAACAAGATAAATTTCGTTGTAAGATTACATCATAATAGGTGAAATTGATTAGGTAATTGCATCGTAAATTACCCAAAAAAAAGTTCTTGCATGAATTCTTGCATAAACTGCATTGCTCCTTGCACAAGTTCCTGCAAAATACATTTCAGAGGACATCGAAAGAAGCAAAGTGCATCTCCATATCGCAAGATGGATTCTAAGGTACATGTAATAAACTGCAGAAAAGATTAAAGTGCTGCTAGACTCATACAATAATCACATAGAGTTATAAAGATCAGATCATTCAAGAAGGTTATAGGTCGTGTAAATAATTACATAGAGGATAATGTTAAGATTGCATGCATAGAAAGTACCTTCGCATATGTGGCATAAAATATCGTATGGATTATATCAAAATCGTAAGCATTGAAATGAAGGCATGGCATTACGTTGCGTGCATTAAAGTTGTTGGAAAAATTCAATGTTTTTTGTAATTTACCAAATGGGACTGAGATCCATGAGTCCCATGTCAAAGTCCTTGGTGACTTCAAGAGGGATAAGTAAAAGCTTAGTGCATGTGAGCATTAGTAAGAGGGCTTAAGAAGATTATACTTAAGACGGAGTAGGAACTGTTCTAAACAGAACCATCTTGACCAACCATGGTCAAGGGGATAGACAATCTTGATCAATTAAGATCAAAGATAAAGGTACATAGGTACTTCAGGGGATCTAGGAGATAACCAGCAAGTTGACCAACCGAGGACAACAGGGTTGTCCATTATCTATTTTACAAGGAGACCTAAGGTAAGGATACTTAGGGTCGGTAGGGTACAAACCCTAACCCAAAGAAAAAGGGGAAACAAGCAACCTAGCTTGCCAAGCCCCTAGAATCTCGCCAAGTCGTCACGAACGATCCAGGACCGAATGCTGGGAGCATTCGGAAAGAAGGAATCACACCTTAGCAGTTGGTCGTACGAACGACCACAGAAATGATCGTGATTGTACACTTAGGTACATTGTTTGAACTTCTTTGCTCAAGGAACTAATTCAAGGAAAAACACTTAATGCTTGAGGTTAAAAGCCTAGAGGGAGTGGTAGGTTCAATTACCTCTGGCTGCTTGCCTAGCCCTATCCAAGGGGGTTGTTAGCTGCGTCGGGAACATGGACCAAACAACCCATTGTGAGAGGTCTCTCCATGGGTGCTGCTTGGAGTAGGAGGACGCTTGGGTACCACGGGAGGCTCCGGCCGTAAATTCCTTGGCTCCGGATCTGGCACAAGAGGCCGACGTGACTCGAGATGGGATCTTGAGGCCCGTGTACTAGTCTACGGGCGAAACTTGGAGCAGCAATCCTGTTGATTTTTGGGATAGTCTTCGGGCATGATACTTGATGTATTCCAACACTATGATCAATAAATATCAGATATTTGAAAAAGGAACTTGCTTGACATTGTGTTTTTTAATGTCAATGCCTAAGTTGCATGAAGGAACACGTGTTTAAATTGATTAATTAAGGAAGCTCCTTTTGCATGTCAAACATAATGTGGTAGGTAATTAGATAACTAAGCAACTCAAGGAAAGTGCGGTGGACGTGACTTGGGTCCATCCTATGGAAGGGTGGTCCCGGTTAGCTGGGAACTTTTCTCAAGAGACGTGATAATGAGACTGTGAAGACCTAGAGTTAGTAGAGTTAGAATCCCAGTTTATGCTGTTTTAGGGGAGCGGAATGGGACTATGCCTTATGGGCAGAGAGGTTGAGCTTCGCATCCCTCTCATTTCCCATTCTCCATGAATCAAGTGCAGCATAAATCCGCTTCGACTCTGTTGTTCCTACGCAAAGTGGTTCATCTGGAGCTCGATGCTAGCTACTTCCTAGAGACTTGGCTGATAGGAAAGAAACCCTGACTTCAGGTTGGTCCTAAGTGGGAAGGGACGGATACTTCCATTGGGGCAGACTCAGGAAGACCTAGATCACAAACCCTATGACATTCCTTGCGAGTGCTAGGTGGCGCTTTCTAGACTCTCTTCCCGATGGGCTGCTAAGATGTGTCCCACAAGTGGACGAGCGAACACGTTACATACATCAAGAGAACCATTATCATAAACTTTAACAGCCTTAAAAGGTCCTAACCAACGAATTTTGAGCTTCCTAGGAAATTTGTAATAGTAACTATCATATAATAAAACTAAATTGTCTTATTTAAACTCTCGTATTTTGATATTCTAATCATGCCAAGCTTTATGACGTTTCTACATCACTTCTAAGCTTTGTAAAGCTAACAATCTTTTCTCATTTGACATCACCAATTGTAAAATTATTTGCTTCAACGATTCAACCTCATCTAATTGTAACGAGAGGGTGATTCGTAGAGTAGAAAACTCTTGTTCAATTGGAAAAATGGCATTAGTTCCATAAACTAAGTTGAAAGGTGTATTTTGCACTGTCACTTTATAAGTAGTTCTATAGGCCCTTAATGCCTCATACAGACGTTCATCCCAATCTCTCCGATGGGAAGCAATCGTTTTACTTAAAATCTTGTAAATAATGTGATTGGTTACTTCAACTTTCCCATTAGCTCGGGGATAATAAGGCATTGATTTGCAATGCTTAATTTTGTATATTTTCATTAACTCGTTAATAAGTCCATTCAAGAAATGGGAACCTCGGTCACTTACTAATTCTAGACTGTGGGCAACCAAAACGTGTAATGATATTCTCATACATAAACTTAGCCACATCAATGGCTTTATCCTTCTTAAGCGCTTTCGCTTGTACCCACTTTGTAATATAGTCAATAAAAACCAAGATATAACAATTAGATCTATATCTGGTAGGTGGATCAATTGGGCCCACAAACTCAATTCCCCAAGTCTTCTCAAAAGGTGCTCATGCCAATATAGGTGTCAAATCTTGTAATGATATTCTCATACATAACCTTAGTACATCAATGGCTTTATCTGTCTTAAGCGTTTTCACTTCTACCCACTTTGTAATATAGTTAGTACAAACGAAGATATAACAATTAGATCTATATCTGGTAGGTAGATCAATTGGGCCCACAAAGTCAATTCCCCACTTCTCAAAAGGCACTAATGCCAATATAGGTGTCAAAGGTATAGCAAAACTCTTAGAAGGACAACCAGTCCTTTGACAGACATCACATTTTTGACAATAATAATAAGCATCTTTAAAGAGGGTAGGCCACCAAGAACTAGCTAACAGAACTTACCTTGCAGTTAATTCACAGGTAAAATGGCCACCACATGGCTCATCATGCAATGCCTTAAGAACCACTGGAACTTCATCTTCCTTTACACATCACCGATAGATACCCTCGTGTGGAAAGAATTTATAAAGGTAGCCCCCTAATAATCCATAGGAGCGTGCTTGCATTAAAATTGTCGCTTTCGTCATTTGTCAGCACCAGGTGGACTCATGAGCAGTACTAAGAAAATATACAGTATCAACATACCATGGAACTTGCATTTCCACAATAAAAAGTGATGCATCTAGTAAATTATCCTCCACACCTTCTTCCCTATTAGATGTTAATAATCGTGAAAGATGATCTGCTAGAACATGAGCTCTACCAAGACGCGTAACAATTTGAAAATCAAACTCTTCAAATCACAACAGCCAACGAATTACACGTCCCAAAAGTTCTACTTTATTAAGAAAATACTTTAGCATCTCATGGTCCACATAAATGGCAAATTTATTTCCTAATAAATAATGACAAATTTTTTCCACTGCAAATACCATTGATAAGCATTCTTTCTCAGTCGTAGTATAATTTCTTTTTGCATCACTTTAATTACGGCTTGCATAATAAATTGGATGATACACCTTATTATCATCTACTTGGCATAAAACAGCTCCTACATCATACATAGATGCATCGGCATGAATATGGAATCCCTTCGTCCAATGTAGGGGTGCTAACACTGGTCCTTCAATTAACTTTTGCTTAAGAAATTCAAATGCTTCTTGATGACAAGCAGCAACCCAATTAAAAGGAGTATTTTTTTGTAGCAAATTTGTCAAAGATGAGACCACTTTTGCAAAATAAAAAATGAATCGTCGATAATAATTTAGATTCCCCAAAAATCCACGCAATTGCTTAAGGTTTGTTGGGGGTGGAAGTGCAAAAATCTTAGAAATTGTAGCCGGATCCATAGCAATGTCTTCTTTAGAAATTATATGCCCCAATAACGTTCCTTTTGGCACTCCAAAAACACATTTATCAAGGTTCAAGGAGATACCTACTTCGTCACTACGTTCAGACACTTGTGCCAATTGATCTAGCATTTCTTTTGGTGTCCCATAAACATAAAAATTGTCTAGAAATACTTCCATTCATTGTCAAAGAAAATCTTAATAGGCTGCAATCATAACTCTTTGAAATGTCGCGGGTGCATTACATAAGTCAAAAGGCATTACTCTATAAGCGAATGTACCCCATTCAGTAGTAAAGGTAGTTTTGGATTGATCTTCAGGATGAATCAACACTTGGCTGTAGCCGCTAAACCCATCCATGAAAGAATATAGCTCATGGCCTACAACTTTATCAAGTACCTGATCTATAAATGGAAAAGGAAAATGATATTTACGTGTTTTGCTATTCAGCTTTCTATAATCAACACAAATGTGAATCTTCTTACTATTCTTCTTGGGTACTACCACAATAAGGAAAACCCATTCACTATATGCAACATGATAAATAAATCCTGCATCTAAAATTTTAGTAATTTCAGTTTTGACCAGTTCTACATACACAGAATTTGTTCGTCGTTGGCATTGACATACGGGTGTTGTGCTTGGTTCTAGATCAATATAATGCTAACAAAGTTCAGCTTTAATACCTTTAAGGTCAGTATAAGACCAAGAAAATTCCCCAACATGTTCTCGTAATACCTCCTCAAACCTTTCTCGATCTTGGGATTCCAATTGAGCCCCTAGATTTAAATATTTCCCTTCTGCCATTTCTACTTTAACTACTTCCACTTCGGGCTCTTCAAGAAACAAAGAGGCTATTTTTTGAGGGTTGATTGTAGGTATATCCTCAGATATCCCCATTGATACATGTTCAAGAAAACTATTATTAGCACTCGATTTTGGTTCTTCTTCCCTTGCATTTACTGAATGTACCAAGGGTACAGCCGGATAAGGAATAATAGCGAGATTGTCTTGAGTAGCACCATCAACCTCTATTCCATAGACATTTGCTATCTTAGAAAATGATTTTGCAATATATCTTTCCCAGTTTTTATCCAAGAAGCCATTAGTGGCATTCAAAACCTTATTAGACTTCCTTATAAATGAGGACTTGATAGAATCAAGTACGCTTGGTATCTGCTCTAAATCACATGGATATTGAGCATGCAACTTATTAGACCTTATTGAGCATGCAACTTATTAGTGGCGTTCAAAACCTTATTATACTTCCTTATAAATGAGGAGTTGATAAAATCAAGTACGCTTGGTATCTGCTCTAAATCACATGGATATTGAGCATGCAACTTACAATGATATTGACGTAAGATTTTATTGTTCTTTTTTAAACATTCTTGATCATCCAAACTCCAATACCATTGGTTACTCTTAAGCTTAAGAATTAATGAATGCAGATCCTCATTTTTCTCACCTTGAATTCGACATCCCAGATAGTGTATGACTTGTTTAAGTTCTACAAAATCCCTAGGTATTGCAGGTTCAAACGATTTAAGTTGTGGTTTCTTTCCATCCCCATCGATAGTAAAATCCATCACCCTTTCTTTGGGATGAGGTAACACAACCTCTGACATATTTTGCATATTGATCTTAGCAGGACTCGTTGATAACCAACTATTGGTCCCTTGGAACAATGATACATCTTCTGTGTAATTTGATTGAAGTGCTTAAAGGGATAATACAACCAAGGAGCACTAGTAGGGTTTTTCCCTTGAGTTTCTGTTCAAAAGGACACTTAGACTTATCTTTTCCCCAAAACCGATTAGTCTTTTCATATTTGTCCCAATAGTTCTTATCTATATATAAAGCTTGTTCCATCTATAACTCCCCACTACTGAATTTCGACCTTCGTTCCTCTAAACACAACTCTAGAAGTGAAATTTCATCTAAATATCACCTTTCTCTAAATTAACATTCTGCCTTTTCTTTTTGTAACTCAGTAATTTTCTTCATTGCTTCATTTACAACAATCATTGCTGCCTCACGCTCTATTTCCAAAGCCTCATTTAGTTCTCTAATAATCCTAACACAATTACGATGATATTCACTAGATATTTGTGCAAACCTATGTAAGGCCGAAGCTGAGTCATCCTCATCATCATGCGATATTGGTCTTTGTAATAGTTTGCACCTATTCCTACTTCTCCTTTCTCTTTCCTTTCTTTCTAACTGGTGACAATAAGTTCTTTTAGCTATATCTGGCAATTGTTCAAATCCAAAGGGTAGAGCATTTTCTTCATAAGGGAAAGCAATAAAGACCCTACTCTTAGGCATGCCATTATTATTCTCAGTAATGTCAAATTTATCCATATTCTCCAAAAAGGTTGTTGAGATGTCATCTACATTAAATGTCACTAACTTAGGCATCTCTTCCTCTTCTAATTCAACCATACAAATTGCTTCTACCCTACCATACATAAAAATCACATCTTTTTTATCATTTTCCTCCTAATCCATGGATAATCGGGAATATGTGTCAAGTGAATCATCAAAGTATTCTTCTTTCCCTGTAGAGAGCATTAAGCAATCTAGGGTTGGATCTTCAGTCGTTGACAACCAGTGAGTAATATCACTATCCGAATCATTGTCTGATGAAAATGTTACATCATATTCACCAATACCCATGTGTTCTACCTTATGAGACTGATGTACTGTATTTACCTCCACTTTGCCTGCTCTTGTTGGGCGTTGTGTTCTAAATAACCAAGCATAAGGCCCTTCATTATCGGTCCTCTCCATTTTTGAATCATAAAACTCATGGTTGGATTTCTCATCCATTTCACTAACCATCTCATCTCTTGACTCTTTCAAAAATCCTTTCAAAATAACTTGTATTTTAACTCGATCATTTCTAGGACCAATCACACTTGAACCTTTATACTAATCCTGAGTTCACTTTGCTTGATATAACCAAGGTCGTCCCAGCAATGCAGAATATGAAGAGATATTTGACAATGAGCGAACTACTAAGTAATTCACATAAAATTCTAGGCCAGTAATTACAAATTTCACATTTTGAAGTAACCCCAAAGGAATCACTTTCCTTTGATCAGGCATGCGTAAAACTATATGGGTAGGTTCTAGATTCTTCAACCCTAATTCTTGCATCGTTTTTTTAATCATCAAATTTACTGTTGAGCCACCATCTAATTGCACTTCATTCAGCAAGTGGACATTAATAGTAGTATCTATAACTGGAGCTCTTGGATCTACAAATAAATCTACTATTTTTACATCCTTCGTTGTTTTTCTTTTGGAAGAATTTTTACTTCCCTTAGAAGTGTTTATCTCGATCTTCTTCCTTCAATGCCGAACTAATTTATGATAAAACTACTTTTGACATGTAGGCGCTATTTCTAACAATTATCAAAGATTAATGGTCAATGATACTTCTTCTAATGTAGCCTAAAGATCATAATTCTTATTCACTACTTTCGCATGCTCTTTACTTCCTTCCTTAGGAGGTATCAGTCGTTTGGGAAAATGAGCTACCCATACTTGAATCTTAGGATTTGCTAAAGGCACATGTAATAATGGATGGTCATAGGAATGTTGTGGAGAATCTGACTCGGGTAGCTCTACATTAGGATCTATATCCTTAGGTTTATCCTTCATTACTCCTTTTAATTGTAGACTTTCTTCCTCCATACCGTGCTCCTCTTGTTGCTGCTTTTGCGCTCTAGTAACCACACCAATCATGGGGTTAGCCTTACAGGTCACCCTACAAGGTATGAATTTAGACCTAACTCCATTCACTTGCATTATTTTTTCTACTTCAACTAAATTTGCGGATGAGGTTGAGGGTTCATTAGAAACTTGCTTACCCTTGTTATTAGGTTGGTTATCTTCTCACTTAGGGAAATCCTCTTCGTGATGCCCTTCGTCGCTACATCTCTTGCATATAGGAGTATAGTCCTAATTTGTACGTGCATTTGGAAAATATGTAGCTATATGACCTTCCTATTAGCATTGATAACAAATTACCGGTTCCCTAGGCCTTTGTTGTCCCCCTTGCCCCATTGGATTATGAAAAGTACCATTATTTCTCCAAAAAGGAGAATTTCTTCCTCTATTTCCATCATTATTGTAATTATTTCGGGGTACTGGGGATCTACCTTGGGTCGGCAATCCTGTTGGCCTAAAAGGTTGATTAGGTGGTCCAATCGCATGAGTCGTATTATTACGATCCATGTAATTGTAATTTGTTTGCATTGAATGAGGTTGTTATTGCTCTTGACCTATCTTATACCAACAATTTGTATCTAGATGCCATGTCTTAAGGCAAAAGGTGCAAAAATAGTGGATGGTCAAGCATTAGTCTTGAAGACATCGGACACTCTATAGCCACATGTTCATACCCATGACAGTTACCACACCAAATATTGGATCTAGGTGGGTTTGGAGTTGAGCTACTCAAGGATTGTTGTGCAGTAGAAGAATGTGTTGTTATCGAATAAATTTCTTTCAAAGGTGCTTGCATTTCACCCATGATTTTCTCCTTCAACTTTCCTAAGGATTTTGCAATAATATTAGCTACTTTCACTTTATCAAGAGGGGACTAAGATTGCGGCATAGAAGGCATTCATGTTTGCATCATATAGGCTGGAATAGAAGTGTACGGATTTAAAGGTACACTTGATACATTTGGACTTGCAGTTACGGATGGATTTAAAGGAACGGTCACATAAGACACATTCTTAGATATCCCTCTTGAAGTGCTTGGATATTCCATCCGAGGTTCTTTAAATAAGTCCCTCCGTCGTTGTTGGCTGAGTTGCACTTCTTCCCACCATCTAGCATGTATTTTAGCATGTGCCAACGTAGCTATTCATTGTAGGCTAACACGTTGATGAACTTCAAGATTAAGCCCATCAATAAATTTATGCCTTTGCGTAGGTTCATCAGGAGTTGGATTCATCTTTTGAATAATTGTCTCCATACATCCAATGTAAATTTCAACACTTTCGGTTGTTCCTTGGGACAAATAATCCAATTCAAGGGCTATTCTATCTTGGAAACCTTGTCATTGAAATTTTTCTAGGACGCTCTTGATAAGACCGCATAAGTCACTTTATGTTGGGCATCTAGGTTCCCATGCCACCTTGTTGCCTCATCTTTTAATATTGCAGGGAAGATATGAAGCTTTTGGTCATCATCTACTATCACATTGGTAACACAAGTCACCTCAAATCGTTGCAAATGCGCATCAGGATCTTCGTCCCACAATCCCACAAATTGTGTGAAGTTAGCTAATCTAACTGGATTACGAGTCATTATTTCTCTAAATAATATCTCTAACCCTAAATCTTGGGTAATATCCAACCACATTGGTTCCTTAGGCTCCTTAAATAGTTAGCGCAATCCAAAATTTGACTCTAGATCCCAATCAAAGGGTGGTCCAATACTCCCTACTGTAGCATTAGCTTCACTCTCTCTACTTTTGCCACTTTGTCTACTCCTTTCCCCAGTGACACTATTGGTGCTTGAGGCCACTCAACCCATTGATATGAGTCTACTTCACTTCCCTTTGACGGTGTTCTGTTGAATGATATACTAGGCCTAAAAGGTTCTACATTTGAGTTAGACACAATATCTATCCCCAGATTCAATAATGCATTCACCCTCTCAAGCCTTTCGAATAGCCAAGCCTCTTGTCGCGCTACGTGTTCTCTAGCTCATTGATCTCGAGCTTCATTTTGATGTCTCCATCTCCCCTCTGAATTCATCCACTATTAATGAAATAGCTATTACTCTCATATTCCAAAATTTTGCACGTTTTGTTTGAAGATATAAAGTTAAATTTTTGCATGCATGCGCTCTTAGAAGGTTTAGAATGATTAGTAACTCTAGGTCTATTTCTCCGTAAGGCAGCTTTTCTTCTTGCTCAAGAATTAGGCCTAAAATTTCAATGATCTCTCTAATGTCTTTTGTGTTGAAAGTAACTTTTAAACCTCTGGATACACGTATCCAAGGCAACACATCATCCCATACCACTCTTCTAAAAGTTCGATAAGCATTACGATAATACCAATCAAAGTGGTATGATACACTGATTGTATTTATTTCCACTGCTTCTATTAGCCCAAAAGTGCATTGCTAATAAAACTATGGTTTGCGCGCAATCCTTATATCCCCAACTCCAAGAAGATAATTGTTCTATGTCTATAGTTAATTTCAAGCCAAAATATTTTTTCCCCCTCTACTAAGTCTGTGTCTCTTGCCTAATCCAATATTCTCTTTTGGTAATTTTGGGGAAAATTAGGAAAGTAGTCCCTTAGAAAACAGACATCGTATTCAATCATAAATACCTAGTATTTCAATATTCTAGGGACATTGATCACCCTTTTGAGTGCACTTGGCTCCGGGCAACAAACACACCAACAAATGACTGGCCAAAGACCAAGCCATATTTAACCATGTTGTCAAGTCAACTCCAAGGAGTTGTTCACTAAATAGGTAATATTGATAACTAATTTTTATGATTTATTCTAGCCTTCCTCAATATTTACGATACTCATTCGTAGTAGTCCAACTAATCTAATATCAAAAACTCAGTAAGTTTGCTTAATCTTGCACTTTGTCTCTATCTCTATACTGGACACTAATAACGTTTAAAGTAATAACATCAAATTAATTTTCTTTTTCTCTAACCCCAAGAAAATTCCATAAAACATCCAAAAATATATTCACTTTTTTAAATAAAATATCTTATTTTTAAATAAAAATATGATTTTTATCAAAAAATACTCTACTTTTCATCCAAAATAACCTAAAAATTTTAAGTTATATTAAACATCTTTCAAAATTTTTGAATTTTTTTCAAAATAATTTAAAAAATATATAATTCATTATAAAAATATTACATCTCATTATTAGTCAACCAAATATTTTATAAAAATTTATCTATAATTTTTAACTATTCCTTATTTTTAAAATATAAAATCAAACCTACATAAATTCTAACAACTATTCATAGTTGAAAATGAGGTTCAAAGAAATTTTCTAAAAATTCTAAACCAAAGAAATATTTATGTTGAATCACTTATTTCTATTAAACGAGTTAAGGTGCTTACGTAAAGTACAACAATCGTAATTGCATCTTTGGGAGTTGTGTCATTTGCAGTCTAGCCAAGGGAAGTCTATCCACTCGTTCCAAACAACAAGCTCATCATTTCCCATTTCCTTGAGTTTTCATTTTCAAATTGCATTGTTCCCATATAGGGGATGCGATTGGTGCTTCTAGTTGAGTGAGTATTTGCATTTTCTTGAGAAGGTGTGGGAAGGGTTGAGGAAGAAGGGTTGATGCTAGTTGCTTGTTGATGATCGAGAGAGTGTACCGATTGAGAGCAATATAAACATTGAGGCCTTGCATTGGCATTACACCCTCCTTGTAGATTTTGATGATCTCCTCCTCTCTCCCTCTTTCCAATTGCCTATCTATGGACTTCCTTCCCCTTTTCAAATCCTCTTCCAGCAATCGTAGCCTCTTCCCCATCTCCCTCTCTCTATCTTCCACTTAGCATGACGGTGTCCTCCTTCATCTTCATGACCCCTCCTTTCCCATAATGTCCTTTCCTTCTTGCTAATTTTTAAATTTTTCTCTTGTAATTCATTTCATTTCCCCCCTTTCTAACCCTTAATTAAAACCATTATTATGGTTTTTATGTCAATTGATGTAGCAATGCCCATAGGAGTTCCCTCCTAACTCGTAGCCATGGTAAAGATCCTTCTAACTTAATCAATTTGGTTCCAAAATCACACACAGAGAGCCCATCAACATGCAAGACATATCTATTCATACTCTCTAATCTTCTCCTCTCCTTCACACTTGTAGCCATAACTTAAGAGAAAGACCGCCTCTGCTAGATCTCCTAGAGAATACACTCATCGCCGTCATGCTAGAAACATATAGGCCCTCTAATACATGTTTCCTTTGATAATGAAGACCTTATTGGACTTGTAGCATATTTTAAGACTAGCTCAATGATTTTGGGGTAAATGTACTTTTGTTCGATGCTGTTTGTTGAAAAGATAAGATGAGGGTCTTTTTTGTAATGTAGTTGTGGGCATACCCAAAATGGCAAATTTGAGAGTTTAATAATTATGGCTATTTTGGAGAGTGGTGGAAAACCTTAATCTTAATTCCCATGGAGCTAGAAGAATTGGGTTACAAAATAGTTGCTTTTCCATTGTGGATTCACCAAGGAAATCTATTAGATTTCATCTATAGCACTACCTTTCTCTCATACAAGAACTTCCTTGTGTACCGACATCTCCTGGCCAACTGTAGAGACACAACCTCCAAAAACAGCAACAACGAGCACATCATCTACATTAAATTAATGTAAAAATTTGGTAGCAATGTGTCAATTGTATACAAATTTGCTAAAAATTTCGCAATAGTAGGCATTGTTTCTAGGTGTTGTCACACACAAGATCAGATAGCTAACATTTTCACAAAGGCATTGGGTATAGAGAAGCTTGAAAATTTTGGCGTTTACTTGGAGTAGTGTAGATACAATTAAGCTTGAGGGGGAGTATTAAGACGGCAAGCTCAACATGTGCAAACATTGATGATGGAACGCCTGGTTAGATGTGTCTACACATCTACACTTAGCACGTTGGTAGTCATTATGATCCTCACATAGCCACTTACTTATTACTTATTATATTTGGTTTGTTGCACCTACCTACAGTTGGCATAGTTACAACATTAGTCTATTATTATGCTCCTTTATGTTGTATCTTATTTATACTTTGTGTACATTGTATTGTGTATGAAAGAAGGAGAAGAAACTAGCAAAAAAATATTTTGGTCTCCATCTCTCTTATTGTGTTTTTCAAGAGCGCCCTCTTGTGTGTATGGTGTGTTTTTTTTGCAATAGCTTAAGCAAGTCCTCCCACCATGTGATTCCTCACATGGCCTACACTTCATAGAAGTCAAAGCTATAAGCTAACTATGTCACACATTATCTAGAATTACTTATATTGGTATATACCATTTGAAATTATGGAGACATTATCTTTTAGGATGTAGATTTTCTCTAGTGATGACAAGCCACAAAAATCTCAAATGGATGTCCACCGATGTAGATTTAAATATGAGACAAAGAAAATGAATAGAAGCTATGAAAAAGTTTTTTGCTTTAAGACAAGATATAGGCCAAGAAAAGAAACACTAGTGGTTGATGCCTTCAATAGAAAGTCATTCTTAAATAGTATTGCAAGAGTATGGAGCCTAAACACCATATTAACTCTTGATAAACCTATCCTAAAACCTATCTATAAAGCTATCATCCTTGACAAGGAATATAGTACATTCATGTAAAAGGTTCTTTGAAGATGAAATATGGCCAAGGAATAGAGCAAGATAAAAGAGTATCACGTGGACAATGGACGTCTCTAATTCTAAGATTAGCTTTGCATTCCAAAGACTCAAGAAGTTAAGGCAAAGATCTTGTTGGAAGCATATTATAGTTAGGATGTCAAGGCAAAGATCTTGTGGAAAACACATGATAGTCTTATAGTCAGAAACCAAGGATATGTGGAGACCCTTAATATTATCTAGAAGAGCTACTATTGGGTAGGAATGAAAAAGGATGTACTACATTGTGTCACCCATTGCTTATCTTGTCAAAAGATTGAGGTAGAAGGACCAAAATTCTTGGAGAATTTCAACCCTTGGACATTTTTTGAATGAAGTTTGTCGGGACCTAAAACGGGCTCGACACTAGCTTTAGGGCTCTAGCCAAGCCTCCTATGGTCACCAAACCGCCCTCACAGCCTTGCAAATAGGCATGTCGGGTGGTTATACACTATTCTAAACAAATAATGTGTTTGTGTCAATTGTAGTTCAATGTTATCGCCCTTCCTGACTCCAACAGAGGGAGTATCCAAACATACAAGTGATCAACACCTCGATTCACATACAAAAAGAGCTCCCCCCAAGTAGCATGCTATGGCTCTGACTCTCCTATACATGAGGATTGGCCCTCGGATGCACTGTCTTACACATAGGACACGAACGTAACAAAGTCCTCTCATAATATAAATGTAACAATCCAAGAGAATGTATATATTCCTCACTTAATTGATTTCTCCCAAGATATCACACTATCCTATAACAAAGGAAAATCTTACACTCTCATCCTTGGTCATCACCGAAACATACAATTGCCATTCATCAAGGAATTAATCTTCTGATACCCTATTTAAATTGCACATGCAACGTGTATGGCACTCCATGCTCAAACAATTTAACTTTAAAAACAGTCAACATGAAGTGCACAAACAAATCCTTTCATGATTTCTTTCTACTAGCATAATGCGTGTCGCTAAGAAACACTAGCACCGGGCTAACCCGTGCTCCTGAACCCCTTAAAACTTATATGAACCACGACCTATGTGCTAAAATATGCAAAGAAGGCAGCAACTTAATCAAACGTCTTTCCATTCCAGCTCCACACCCTCTACCATTCATATTTAGATTGCTTACACAAATGTAGGGAGATTTCGTGACAATTTTCTATAGAAATGAGTCCTAAAACATGCACTTTAATACATAAATAAAGGCAAACCCTCATGATTGATCTTCATTATATATTCACAAATATTCTCTTAATTTTGTATACTTTTTATGCATATTTTTTTCATTTTTAAACTATTTTTAATGAAATTTTTCATTTATTTCAACATAAATTATTGATTTTTTTAGTTTTTTATTTGTAGGAGTTATCTTAAGTGTGATCCATTAGCATATTCAATTTCATGCCATATGAATATCATTTGGACTCCAAAATCCAAGAACAATCCATTTTTAAAAATAAATTTCATGTTTCGAGTTTTGTAGTTTTATTGTTTTTAATAAAACAAGAGAAAAATGAATGTATTTTTGAAATTGTAGACATTAACAAATATGTTTCAATCATTTGCAACCATTTTTCCATCATATGCCCTAACAATTCATCATTAAAATTAAATAAAGATCGCTTACCTGAAAATTTGCATATGTACTTCTCGTACTTCGAGAAAATGGAGCCGTTGACTCAATTTTCCAGCCAAACATTGACACATCCAAATCACCCGATCTGCTTCCCATTGTCAAGATTGTGGGAGAGAAGGAAGGAGTCTCACTTGTAGCTTTCTTGCTTGCACAATGGGGGAATACACACACAGGTGGAGGCTGAAAAACAGTTTCCCTCTTCTTAGTTGTGTAAGCCAAAAAGAACTCTCGTACATAGAAATAGAAGAACCCTATATATGGGTCTCAAACCAAACTCAACTAACTAAGGTAGCATACTAACTGAGCCACGAACTAGAGTAGATAAGGATAGCTGTCATCTAGCTATTATTCATGGGCGGTGTACCAACCATATCTACAGCTAACAAGTCGGTGACATAAATGCACAACGATCACCCTGGCATATCACGAGTGGTGCTCAATATCTCAACACTCCCCCTCGAGCTCAATCCCAATTCCTGCACACCAAGCAGGTCTCTGAACTTGCACAGCTTCTTTGCGCCCAATGCCTTCGTGAATATGTCAGCTACCTGATCCTCTGTGCTGACATAAACTAGATCAATAAGACCTAGTAAAACCCTCTCCCGCACATAGTGATAATGCACCTCAATGTGCTTTGTTCTAGCATAATAGACTAGGTTATTTGCCAAGTGTATACTGCTCATGTTGTCACAATAAATGACAACTGGCCCATCTGTAGGCTGATGCATATCATAAAGTAGCTTATGAAACCAAGTTACCTCACATGCAGCCATTGCTGCACCCCTGTACTCGGCCTCTGTGAGATCGACAAGACAAGTGTAAGCTGTTTCTTGCTGCTCCAAGTGACTGCAGCACTCCCAAAAGAGAACACATATCCACTGGTAGATCATCTATCAGAAATACTACCAGCCCAATCAGCATCAGTGTATCCATGCAACTGTATCTGAACCCCAGTCTCATAAAATAGTCCATACTGCAATGTGGACTTCACATACCTGAGTATGCATCTAGCCGCATCCAAATGCGGTTTCCTTAGAGCCTACATAAACTGACTTACCAATCCAACAGCATAGCTCAAATCTGGCATGGTAATAGTCATATAAATCAAACTTCCTACTATGCGTCTGTACATAGTAGGGTCTTCGAGAAGCTCACCTGCATCTGCGCTCAGCTTCACATTCTGCTCCAAAGGAACTGAAATAGACTTACAGCCTATCATCCCATATTTGGACAGCATATCCAATCCATACTGCCTCTGCAAGAGCCATATCCCACTTGGTGATCTAATCACCTCAATGCCCAAGAAATAACGCAACTCTCCCAAATCCTTCATCTCAAACTTCTTTCTCTGTTTTTCTCACATAAAGTGAGAAATCTGCCTTGGAAATTTGAAAGCCAATAGTGACAAGATACTGTCCTATCTTGTCAGACCATGCTCTAGGTGCTTGCTTCAAACCATACAAGGCTTTCTTCAACCTGCAAACAAACTCAGGATGAACAGCATGCATATAACCTGGTGGCTGCTCCATATATACCTCTTCTTGCAAATCACCATGCAAGAAGGCATTCTTTACATCCATTTGATGTAAAGACCATTCCTTTGATGCAGCCAAAGCAATGACTGCTATTACAGTTGCCATCCTTGTAACTGGACTAAATGTTTCTTCATAATCAATGCCATATGTTTGTGCATACCCCTTGACTACTAATCTTGCCTTGTATCTATTCACAGAACCATCTGCATTGTGCTTCACCTTATAAACCCACTTACAACCAATTGCATTCTTATCTTTAGGCAGAGGTACCAATTCCCATGTAGCATTTGCTTCCAAGGCATCCATTTCTTCATCCATGGCTTTTTCCCATTTTTCTTTTCCCATGGCTTGCTCAAAAGAAGTGGGTTCTGGTTCTTGTATCACTTTGACCATATAGGCATAGTGAATGGCTGTAAATCCATCATATTTCAGCCTATCCACAGGATACCTAGCTCTGGTAGACCTGCGCAAAGTAGGTTCACTCCCAGGTGCTCTTAAAACATCCATGGTCTTCCTTACTCCAGGTGTAACAATAGAAGGAATACCCAACTCATCATCAATGCTCTGTTCTGAGGCACTGGATTCACCATCCACATAAGAGTGACCTGCATTCACATCAAACATGGGCTGATCTACCTTCTCTTTTCCTTTTCGTGAAACCTGCATACCACTATCTGCATTGTTTTGAGGAGATTCTCTTGATCTCAATCTGCCTGTCCATGGCAAAGAATGTGAACCACTGCTAGAGGACACTCCAGGTCCACTAATATTTTGTGACTATTGCTGTGAATTCTGTGCAGCATTACCATTTTGTGCATCTACATCATCAATCACATTTAGTGGTTTATACCAGCTACTCATCTTATAAAAAACAACATCTTTGCTCACTGTAAACTTACGAGTAGAAGGGTTATAGCATCTATACCCTTTCTACTGCAGAGAGTAACCAATAAAGATGCACTTCTCAGCTTTTGGATCCAACTTGGATCTCAACTCATCTGGCACATGAACATAGGCAATGCAACCAAAAATTTTCAAATGAGAAATATCTGGTTTCCTACCAGTATACCTCTCCTCTGGAGTCATCCCATGTATCGCTGTAGTGGGAGTCCTGTTCATTATGTAGACTGCTGTAGCAATTGCTTCAGCCCAGTAAAAATATGGCAAGTCTTTTTCGTTGAGCATGGCATGAGATACCTCTCCAATATGCCTGTTTTTTCTTTCTGCAATTCCATTTTTTTGTGGGGTATGACTGCATGAATATTGCTGCTTTATGCCATGCTCCTGTAGGAACCTTGCAAACTCATTTGAGAGGTACTCTCCCCCTCCATCTGACGTTAGGCATTTTATTTGCAGGTCTGTTTCTTTTTCAACCATAGCTTTAAGAGTTTTGAAATACCCAAAAACTTCACTTTTCTTTTTCATAAAATACACCCAAACTTTTCTGCTATAGTCATCGATAAAAGTGACAAAATAATGACAGCCTCCAAGAGATGCAGCTTTAGTAGTCCACACATCAGAGTGGATTAATTCCAATGGCTTCTTAGTCTCTTGAACATGTCTAGGAAATGGTTTCCTTGCCTGTTTTCCAAACTGACTGGCTTCACATACCTTATGCATTTCTGCAACCTTGAATTTAGGCAACCCTGCAACAATATTTTGGGCTTACATTGATTTAAGTCGCTGTACATTAACATGACCAATGTGTTTATGCCAGATATCAATATCTGCAACTACACCGGTCCCGTGTGCAAACATTGCTGTACTCAATTCAGGCATGTCTGCATCCAACGTAAACATTCTGCCCTTCTTCTTTCCTTTTGCTATCAAGCGACCTTTATTTTTCATATCCTCAACAAAGTATCCATGAGAATTAAATCTGACCTGCAAGCCCTGCTCAACCATTTGACCGACAGAAACCAGGTTCTTGGTGATATTTGGGACATGAAATACATCCGACAGGTATTTCTTTTTTCCAACCTGCATAGACAAAGGAATTTTTCCAATCTGCACAATAGGATGTGCAGTATCATCACCAGTCTCCACAAATCCTGGTTTTTCCATTTTCCTTGCATCTTGCATCCATTCTGCATGACCTGTCATGTGGTTTGATGCACCTGAGTCAACATACCACCCTGTCTACTAGAAGATGCATAATTCCCTTGTTGCAATTTTCCATTCATGATGTCATTTTGCTTTTTATAGCAATCTTTAGCCATATGACCCATTTTACCACTGTAGTAGCATTCAACATTGTGTTTGCATTTTGGCCTCTTTGCCATCTACCACAACCTCTTTGGCTCCCCCTGCCTCTAGAGTTATCACGTCCTCCTCCATAGGACTGATTTTCTTGAGTTTGCTGCATATTTTGATTTCTACCATGGCCTCCAGATCGGCCTCCTCTACCTCTGTCTCTACCTCTTCCAGCATTTGAGTAGAAGACAGCTTCTTTTGAAGTTCCTCCTGAAGAAGATGCACCACCATTTCTCCGCTCCTCAGAAATTAGAAGAGCAATCAAACCCTAAAAATCAGGAAATCTTTCACGGATGGAAATGGATGTTCGAAACTGTGCATAATCCTTTCCTAGACCATTCAAGGTCACAGAAACTAAATCATCCTCTTCCACTGGCAACCCAATGGAAGTAAGTGTATCTGCAATCTTCTTCACCTTCATGTGGTAGTCATTGATGCTCATACTTTCTCTTTGCACATTGTGCAACTCTTGCTTGAGCTGCATTTTCCTGGCTTGCGTATTTGAGCTATACATTTTTGACAAAGTATCCCATGCCTCCTTTGGCGTACTTGCATCCTGAATATGCACAATCATAGAGTCTGAAATACTGATAGACAGCCAGTACATAACTTTTGTGGCTCTCTCATGCCATCCTTTAAATGCCTGCATTTGCTGTTGATTGGGAACATCAGGAAGAACTTGTTCTTCTTCATTTCCTGCAACAAATTCCCAATATCCTTTTCCTATAAGGAAATTCGTAATTCTAAACTTCCATGCTTGGAAGTTGTTCTTGTCAAGCTTTTCAGTGACAATTTGTGAAAGAGAATCAGACGCCATTACAGAACATTGCAAAAAATTCTGTCACTATAAAAAACACAACTTCAGCCTCACAAGGGCAAATCTGCAAAACTGACGAAAGTGGTATTTGACCACACAGTCACTTCCTAGTGATGATTTTGCATCAATAGGCAACAGGGATGATTCTGTAACTCCCAATGTCTCTGCACACAAGCATACGATGCAATTTCTACGGTAACTTTTCACCGACCTGTAGAACGGTGGTCGCACAGCATAAAATAGGGCCTTTTCCTGAGTGCGTGCAGAAAACTTCTGCCTCCAAAACAGGCCCCGAAATGGCCTCAAATAAAAAAAACAGAGCAACCGCAAGGCTAAAACCCTCGCCTGCACCATATACTGCCCTCTTGCTACACCGCGAAGGGCGTCTCAATCTTAGACAATGCACTCTTGCACTTTCTGGCTGTGCTACCTGCAGAGACTTGCTCCCAAAATAGAAAAATGAAAGCAACACTGGTCCTCTTACCAGAACACCGCGAACTTGGCTTGCTTTCTTGAGCTCCTTACCACAAACAAGGATCTGATACCATGTCAAGATTGTGGGAGAGAAGGAAGGAGTCTCACTTGTAGCTTTCTTGCTTGCACAATGGGGGAATACACACACAGGTGGAGGCTGAAAAATAGTTTTCCTCTTCTTAGTTGTGTAAGCCAAAAAGAACTCTCGTACATAGAAATAGAAGAACCCTATATATGGGTCTCAAACCAAACTCAACTAACTAAGGTGGCATACTAACTGAGCCACGAACTAGAGTAGATAAGGATAGCTGTCATCTAGCTATTATTCATGGGCGGTGTGCCAACCACATCTACAGCTAACAAGTCGGTGACATAAATGCACAACGGTCACCTTGGCATATTACGAGTGGAGCTTGATATCTCAATACCCATTACACTTCTAAACCATTGTTCATCACCAATTCATCAAATCAGCTCTCCCTCACTCTCTCATAAACAGCCATATGAACAAGGAACAAATAGGAAAGAGAAACAAGAGAGAGAAATAGTGACTTTTTATCTTGTTGATTACTACATTCTTTGATAGGATCGGAGCATTGGAGAATGAAAAAATGATGCATCTAATGCTCAACAACATGAGGGAGATTGTTATATCCAAGAAAAATCATTTTTTTAGGGGGAGAAGGAGGCATTAAAAAAAAAAAGTCCCCCTTCCCCCATGTCATTTGATTTTGTGGCTTTTGGCTCTTCTTTAAACCATGATTAAGACTAACCTAGTAAATAACTAGTTCCATTTTAGCATTTTCACACTTGCTTTAAGTGGTTCCAACTTGATTGGATGGGGTAAATGGTCTGAGAATTGCAATTCGATTCGATAGGCGGCTTTTTGGCATCAAAATCTATCATCTAGGCTTTGTGACATGCTTTTTGGCTTTCGAATCTAGTAGCTACTTCATAACGCCACACATTGCTACCACTAAATGGGGGGTCAAATAGACTCAAATTGACGAATGGACACTTGCATTGGATTCCTAGCGTCAAAATGAATCTAGGAAAACCCCAACTCCTTGATCCATAACCACTTCATATTTGCACCAAAAATGCCTCTTTTACGAGTCTTGGGCTTCTTTTGCACTTGAATTTTGGCTTTAACATCCATAGTGGGAATCCATAAGAATGAGTTTTGTGGCTAGTCCACCTAATATGACTCAATCATGGAGGGAATATATAGACTAAAAAAGTTCTCTTACTTGATTCCAATCAAGGCTACTTAGAGTTCCTTTGATATACCAAATCAGTGAAGGCATTTTAAGGGCTTACTCTAGAAGATAGTGTAGAATGTAGATTATACATTTAACTCTCATGGAATTTTCTTGCAATACTACCTAATCAGAAAGCAATCAAGATAACCCATTTGAAACTCTCTAAAGTGAAGAATGCCAGACTCCACTAAATTTTTTTGACCTTACCCTTAAAGTAAAAGCTTATAAAGTAATTCTTGAAGAGATTATTAACAACTTCAAGACATTTAAGCTACCAAGGTTGATAGAAGGCAACCCCCACAGAATAGTAAGAACATTTATAAGAGGACACATGGTTCTTTTAAGGGTAAGGCTCAGTATTCTTGGGGGAAAGAAGCTTAGTTCAAGATGAGTAAACTCTATGACATAATTGTCTCATTGGAAGCAAGCTTACAAACTTAAATCACCCAAAACCTAAAGGTCCACAATATATTCCCTAGAAGCCTATCCAAGCCCTATGTGGTGCGTAACCCTAATCATGTCTAAAATGATGAGAAATTTGTGATGTTAGTGGAAGGAGTTCTTGAAATCAAACCAAAAAGGATCCTAGATTTGAGTAAAAAACCCTTAAGATCTTGCAACCCATGTAAAAAACTCCTATAATGGAAGGGCAATCCCAAAAGAGGATGCTACATGGGTAGACGAAGCCAACCTCCAAAACCTATATCCCAAATTTATCTCAATATGAGGACATCTTGATTTTCATAAGGGGGGAGGATGTGGTGTTCCCATTACATACTCTTATACTTACATTAAGCCATGAATTTTAAGTTATTGGTTCTAGTTAAATTCAAGTTTTCGTTAGAGAGAAATTTTATTAGACCTTTTGTGAACTTTGTATAGGGAATGACTAGTATAAGTGGTGGATATTGGTTCAAACTCAATAAACATAGCCAACAATATTAAAATGTAATATCAAATTATGAAACCATAAGGATATGATAATGTAGATGCATAGACTCAAAAGACTAATTATTCTAGAATCTCATGGCATGTCAATATGATGCTAGGAGAGGTAAAAAAGGTGGATAAGCTTAACCAAAATTAAAACCTTCCAATATGGAAAAAGTGCATGCTTTTTAAGGATGAACTAGTGCAAAGAGATCCCCCTTTCCTATGTATTCATCATCTTGTGGGCCTCTCACAATCATCATCTTTTAGTGAGACTCTTGTTAGTGATGCCTTAAGGGGCCAATATATAGCTCAATTCTCCTACTTTCAAACCCTTTCCTCCATCAATCATCACCTCCATCTCTCCTCCTCATGCAAACACCATGGCTATAATTGTTTCTCTCTTCTTCCTCTTCCCTTTGTAAACCTTTTAGCTTAGAAGCATAAGCTATCAATGCATGTATTTATGGAAGGGACTTGATTTTGTCCAATAATTTCTAAAACCTATCTAGTTTTTACTAAGGCCTAAATAGAAAACTAACCTTACATAAATAATCATCTTACCCTTGATCATACTACAAAGGTTACAACATTAACACATAATTAAGTGAATATAAGCATAAATAAATTTGCACAGTAGCACCCAAAATAATGATTCTATGCATCAAAGGAGCTCAAATAATAAATATAAAAGCATTACATCTCCATTAATCAAGCTACTAATAATCTAATCACTAGAAATACAAAACGTATAAATTCCTTATTC
The DNA here is from genome assembly GCF_053477565.2 of Lygodium microphyllum. Lineage (NCBI taxonomy): Eukaryota > Viridiplantae > Streptophyta > Polypodiopsida > Schizaeales > Lygodiaceae > Lygodium > Lygodium microphyllum. The sequence continues at coordinate 77,529 of NW_028229562.1, read as the reverse complement.
ACTTGGTACAATGCGACCAATGTTACATACATATACACATGTAATAAGTCACTATTATATATCAAATATAAAATTATAGTAATGATATATCAAATAAATAAAGAAATTTTTACTTTCATAGAAATTAAAAAAAAATTATAACATTGTCTTGGGTTTTAGAAACAATAGTTGATTAAAAAAATATAGCATGGATAAGTAGCCACATACTTGTTCTACCTAAATAAGGTAGCTATGGACACTATTGCATGCAACAAATCTATGGCCATTTGAACTTAATGTGATTGTGAGTGGTACATAGATATTAAATAGTCATAATGTTTGAGTAATAGATGAGCCCTCACTCCAATGGGGTTGCTCAACATAATGATTTTTATACTTAACTAGATGTGTATGCTACTATGTGCATATTTAGATAGTGGTCTGGTCATGGTCAATGATAACCTTAGGTACTAAGATCGTAGTATCATACTCAAGTGCTGAGGATCATCTACATCTCATGTGATAGGTAGAGTTCCCTTAATGATTTTACTAAATTAATATAGAATGAATGATGGATTTGCCAATGGGGAGAAATGCCCAATTTTAAAGCGTTATCATTAATATTGCATGTGCTCGTGTGTCATGCAAATGCAAACACAAAAGATACACACAATGGATAATAAAATCATAATGATGCTGACTAAAGAGTCCAAAATCCTGGCAAAAAACTCCACCCTCATGTTTGCAATGGTAGACGTGCAACGTCATGACATCCGCCCCCTCCAAACTTGCACATCCTCCGGATGGGCCACAACTACCCATTCTCATCACTGCCAAGCTCGATGGTCAATGCAATCTCTTCATCTTCTGTAAAAGAATTTGCAATGTCTACATCTTTATCTTCATCATCTCTTGGCTCAAGTCCATCATAAATCACATCATCCAACTCCTCGACTGCATAGGTTGCATCATCTCTTCTCTTGAATAATTTGATTCTTTTCCTTGCAATCGGAATCGGAAAGGCCATACCATCAAGTTCTGCTAAGGAAAACGTAGCATTGTCATGGACTATGATATATTGGGATTAATTTTTTCTTTATATGCCTTCCAATGGATTTTAATCTCCTTTTTTCAATGTGAAGCCATACTAAATCATTTTCTTTGAATGCCATAGCCTTTTCTTTCTTGTTGGCTTGAGCAATATATATAAGTTGAGATTCTTTGATCTTGTCCAATGGTCTCTTCTGGGATTTTCATGCGGTCATTGGCTTGAGTATTAATTATTGGAAAATCAATAGCTATAATAATCATGAAAATGGATAATTTATTTTGATAGATATTTCAAAATGTGGCATATTAGTGTGGTTTAATGTGGGTATTTTACTATAGGAAAACTGTAAGATAGCATCCCAATTGGTTGGTCAATCTATGGTTTAAGCATCTAAGGAGCTCAAGGATATCAATGTTTGTTTCTTTAGTCTAAACATTTTTCTTGAGGTGATAAGTTGAGGTCAAATCCATCTTAGAGCCTAAATTGTTGAATAATACTATCCCAAAATGATTGCAAAACCTGCTATTACGGTCTTTAAAAATAAAGTTAGGAAGTTCATGATGCGAGAAAATAGTCTTAATGAATAATTTTATATTTAGAGATGCAGTCAAGGTCTTTTTGCAAGGAACAAAGTAGGCTTGGTTATTATTGAATCTATCTACTTTAGTCCAAATCATATCATTATGAGAGAATGTAGTAGCTAAGCTAGTTATAAACTCTATAGATATCTATTCCCATGGTCCATTAGGTATAGGAAGTGGCATGAGTTGGACCATAACACTAGCCATGATGACACTTAACTCTTTGAGAAACAATCCACTCAAAAATAAACTTTGTAATCTCATGTTTCATGCCATATCAATAAAAATATTAACTTAGCAATATCATGTTTTGTGCCATACCAATAAAAGTACTCTTTACATGCAATTATAGTTGAGTGAATGTCTTTATGTTCCGTATATGCAAGAGAGAGAGAGAGAGAGAGAGAGAGAGAGAGAGAGAGAGAGAGAGAGAGAGAGAGAGAGAGAGAGAGAGAGAGAGAGAGAGAGAGAGAGAGAGAGAGAGAGAGAGAGAGAGAGAGAGAGAGAGAGAGAGAGAGAGAGAGAGAGTGTGTGTGTGTGTGTCTCACGTGTGAGCTCTCTTCCCTCAAGGGGTAGCCTTTGGCCACTTTTCCTTCCACATGCATCCATCATAAAGGCATATTAAGGCTTATAAAAAACCCTTATTAAGTCTCTTCTTTTAAAAAAATATTGTATTAAAACCTTAAAATCCTTTCCTAGGAATATCTTTGTACTCACCCACTAGCATTAATGCCTAGCTACAAACAATTGTTTTTGCATGAGTTACTACCTAGATCATCATCAACTCTAGGCTCTACCAAAAGAAAGTACCAAGATTTCAAAACTTCTCCTAGACCTTTTTATGTGACAAAGGGAGCACATTGCTAAAAGAACATAAGAAACTCTGAGATTGAGATGCTTGTATGAACTATGTGCTTCACACCTAGGCTACACAAAGTGTGGCACAAAGCTAGTGCTATACATTGATAATTATCAATATTAATATCTCTTTGATGTTACTATATAAATTCATCTTTGGCATTATATTTTTATATTGAGAGAGAGAGAGAGAGAGAGAGAGAGAGAGAGAGAGAGAGAGAGAGAGAGAGAGAGAGAGAGAGAGAGAGAGAGAGAGAAAGAGAGAGATTTTAGAGGGGAGAGCTAACCTTTCACCATGTGGTTTCTTAGGATTTTATTTTAAAGACCTTATTACAATGGAACCCCTAGAAAAAAGAATAATCAGACATATGACTACTCGAGACAAAACATTATTAATTGCATTTTCAATTGACTAGAGTTTGAGTTGGCATAGCATGTAATGAGATAATAATATTTTTTAGACCCCCTTATCTTGGAGACTTTATTTAAAACATGTTATCATGCTAGGTAAATAATAATGATACAATTTGATAATAACATAATAAACATATCTTACTTAAACCTAAAAATAAGGGCATGAAGAAGAATTAGTAATAATAATGGCTTGATTAAATCAAGCAATTTATATTTGACTTTAGAATTTACATTCTAGAAAAGTTAATTGTAAAAAGGAAAAGACTAAAACTTAAATTTATTGTTAAATTTATAATATTAAATATAATATTAAGCTTGTACATTTATATTAGATATATGTTACTTTTTAATATCTTTTTTTAGCATCATTGTGAAATTAACTCTAATTAAGTTAAACCATGACCCATGTCATAGCATAGATTTTTAAAGATGGACAACTTAATAATCTTATTGTGAGAGAATTTGATTGAAAATTCATGTAACAAGAAAAGTCCTCAAGAGATTCACTTATGTAGGTACTCATAGATGTATTAAAACTGCAGTCCACCTATAGAAGTAGTACAACCATGATACAATATATGTTATCCTTAGAAGTACTAATTTTCATGTGAAGATAGTTCTACCATGACTTTATATTGAAAGGAGGACGCTAAAATCCATTGAAAAGCATCCAAAAATAAAATCATTTCCAATATATTATGGACCGTTTCATATTATATATAAAATTAATGATAATGCATTTAGATTGGGCATTACTCCTCATTGGAAAGTTTATAATTTATTTTATATTGATTGATTCAAACCCTTCAAGGGAATCGTATTATATATACGATTAATGATAATGCATTCAGATTGGGCATCCCTGCTCATTGCCAAATCATAATTCATTCCATATTAATTGATTCAAACCCTTCAAGGGAACCTCACCAAACTCCTTCTATTTATGAATTATACTTGGAGATACCATAATTATAGTACTTGAAGTTATCCTTAACCATAACAGTGCAAGCTACGTCATGTTATCTCCGACATGAATGCCATGGGACTGGCACTTGTCTTGGAGGGGAATAAAATGTTAATAGTATTTTGCGAAGGCTAAAGTCAAAGAAGGTCAAATAAAAGTGAAAGGTAAAGTGGCAAATTTATATTATGGTAGATTATTATTATTAGAGCACTTTAGTGATTATTTTTGGGCACTTGTATTATTTTTTGTACTTCATGGATACTAGATTATTATGGATGTATTATTTTGCAAGAGCTACAGGAAGCTAAGTTGATGAGTTCACTACACCTCAAAGCTATTCTTTTGTTCTTGATTTCTTGGTTTGGAGAGAAGGATGCATGGTTAGTTAGAGTGGAGTGTCGAGAGACAAGGTGAGAGATTATCACCAAAGTGAGTTGCAACTTCTGAGAAAATAGAAGTCTATCCAATGTCCCAATTGTTGTGCATTTAGTCCAACACATTAGCAATGACATGCTAGCTAATAACCTAGTGTTTTGTGCTCATAAAAAATACATAGAGTTCCATTAACACTTCATTCATGAGAAGGTGCTCAGTGGAGGTGTAGACCTACTGCATGTATCTATTAAGTAGCAAGTTGCATATATTCTCACCAATTCATTGCCCCAACAGGAACTAGATTACTTCCAACAAGCTATGGGAGTATACAACTTGAGTGATGAAAGCTCAAGCACTCATCATTCTCATGACTTGAACTTGAGAGAGAATATTGATGTATATGGCACACACAATGCAAGGTGGGATCTGTAATGTGCCCGTCCTGGTAGTATGTTCTTAGTAGCCCATCAAGAGATGTCTTAGAAAGCGCTATCTGGGATTTTGATGAAAACCCTCGAAGTTTTCTAACTAGGCTCGCTTGATTCTACTCTGCAGTTGAAGTTTCGATCGTTCCCACGAGGATCGACTTGAGTCTTTTTTGGTCAAATCAACTACTAACGGTTGACTAGTATCAACGATTCACGATTTCATCCCTTATAGGAATTGTTGGACTGAAACGAACTTACATTGCGCTGGGTTCAAAGAGAATGGGAGAAGTATGACACTTTAATCCCTTCTGCCCAGGGTTCTAAAGTGATACGAGTCAGGCTTTCTGATCTCTAATGGTCCATTAAAGATGAGATTTTTATTCATTCTTAGGAAAGCTCTCGGCTTATTGAGACCACCCAATCATAGGTTTAGATCCGTTGGGGTCAATCCTCCCACTTCCCTCAAGAGACTATTTTTAATTACCTAATTACGTACCACTTTAGCTTCAACATATAAAAACAGCTTCATTGAATTATCTCCTGATACAAATTCATTACACGCCTTTAATTCATAACACAAAAACAAAGCAAAGCAATTCCTTCTTAATATTTCCTTTCAAAAAAATGACTTTTAACAATGTTTTCTATTTGAAGGTATTATTCTCTCCAAGTTCTGTTCCCCAACTAGAATTGGAACTTCCAGGATACAGTCTAGAAATCAAAGGGTAGTTGGCAAATCCTAAGGAGTTTATGACCAAAGCCCCCGGGTATCCTCACCTCCTCTTGCCAACTAGAGTTCCCTATGACGAGACCTTTCGTGCCATGATTGGTCTATGCTCACTAATGCAAAATAAAAAGAGAAAACCCCTTGGAGCAGATTTTATTTACATTGGCCTTGAGGAGGTCTAACGCCATCAAGAACACGACCTCAATCGCATTCTGTACACATCGGAACACTGCCTTAATCTGTGATCTGTAAATAGTCATCCATCTTAGGAAAGATCAGTACCTAACTTACAATCACAAACAACTTATTTTGAATGCATTACTTTTAAAAAAAATATTTCCAAGACAAATCTTTTCCTTCCAAAAAGAATAACATCAAGGTAAAACTTAGCGTAATTGGCAATACCTTCCAATAGTCTTCCCAGATTTTTCCTTCCTCGTGATCTAGTTAGATTGATTCTAAATAAGAATTTTATTCTTGAGAATAACTCCCTTGAATTTTTGTGGGAAGAAATCTTGGTTAGTTTTATTATGAAAAGTATTTTTTTGACAATTCCATCACAAGGTCTTTTATATACCAAAAATTAGTGTCTGTGATTACCCATCAAAGGTTTCATTCAATCAACACAAATAAAAAATATTGCATCTTTTAGGGACACATTACCTTCCTTGTACTTGCTTATGTTCATCTTGTACAAATCCAAGTTACCTCTTGGAATTTGCAGTTAAGAATTCCTTTAAAAGATTATACGTAGGACATTGATAAAAATCCTATTTTATGACTGCAACTATTGTTTCTAATTAATGGGATGATGGCCTACTAGCTTCCTTTATTATAAAAATATAGTACTTGGGGATCCATGAAAAGTGCTTGGTTGATGGTATTCGTAGCTTCGTTTGTAACCCCATTACTCGTCGTTCAATTTGTAGTGATTATGTCCGCAGCATTATTGGCACTCCTGCATCCGTGACCTTCGTAACTTTCTTTTTCGGGGTCATGGTCTTTAATCTCAAGATTGAAAATGGGATTTTGGCAAAGAAGCTTGGGGGTAATTGGATTGATGGGGGCTCGCAATCACTAGGAATTTAGAAAAATAGAGAAGAGTCTTGATTTCACAAGGAAATAGGGTCGAAGGGATGGAGGATTCAAATTCAATAGCTTGCAGAGTATCCTTGTCTTCATGACAAGAAACTTCCATCCTCGCACTTCTCTTGGCCCACTCCCTCTTGCTCTATACTCCTAGGAAGGGCCTCTCCTCCCTTGCTCAGGCTGCCTCTCAATGGCTCCTCATGCCTCATATTTATAGCTAAATTGAAGAAGAAGGGTTGTGGCCAAGAAGAAGAGCTTTTTATGGAGGGTATCTTGGAAAATCGGCAATTTAGAAGCTTTCAAAATGCAATCTGGTGATTTGATCTTTGAGGTCCAAAGAGGCTATCAGAGATGCCATGACTGATTCGCTTGGATCTCAGATGATCTTGCTTCAATCTATGCCTCTTCTCTAATTGAGAAGTGTTGAGATGGAAAGCTCAACACGTGAAGACATTGATGATGGACTGCCTGACTAGATGAGTCTGCACGTCTACACTTAGCACGTTGGAGGTTATTATAATAATCACATGGCCACTAACTTATCACTTATTATATTTAGTTTGTTGCATCTACCTACAGCCAGCAAAGATATAATGCTAGTCGATTAGTGTAGTTGGTTATGCACTCTTTGACTTAGATTGCCACTTTCCTTTATGTTGTATCTTATCTACACTTTGTATATAGTGTATAGTGTGTGGAAGAAGAAGAAAAAATCAGCAAGAAAACATTTTAGCCTCCATCTCTGTTCTTGTGTTCTTGAGTGAGCTTCCTCTTGTGTATACAGTGTGTGTTTGGTGTAGCAGCTAAAGCAAGTCCCCCACCATGCGATTCTTGACAAGAAGAGGGGGAGATTGCTAGAGTTAATTGCTAAATTACATAAGGAGAATTTAGGGTTTTTCATCTAGAAACACAAAATCCAAATTTGGGGGTTTAAGGTGTCATTTTTTAATCAAAAAAAGAGGGAGGAGGGGTGTTCGTCGTCGACATCTTCTTCTCCTTCTTCTTTATCTTCATAAGCTTTTAAGCTTTGAATCTTAAAGCTTTGTGATTTGTCTTGCTTGCAAAGTTTTAAATGGGTTTGGTCAAATTCGACTTATGGCCCATGACTCACGTTCACACAATAACTTCTGTGACGATGTTGGGTTACAAACCTCGGACCATTTTGCTCGAGACCTTCTCTATTTAATGGTTTAGAGTTATTCAAGTCCATTTTGCGAGAAGTTGGGAATATTTGAAATTAAAGTCAGGATATCACATCCTCTCCCCCTTAGAGGAATCGAGATGTCCTCATCTTGAATGAAACTAGGGATATTGGTTACATAGTGATTTATGGTCAATCCAAGTGGTATCCTCTTCAGGGTAGTCTTTCCACTGGACGAGATACTCTCTAAGGGTTTTGCTTCTTAGATTCTTCTCCTGCATGTCAAGTATCTTTCTTGGATGAAGCTTGAGGACTCCTTGACTTGGCATCACAATTTTTTGGTCGTTAAGTATATGGTCTGGATTAGGAACATATGGCTTCAATAAACTGATATGAAATACATTATGTACTTTCAAGCTATTAGGGAGTTGCAGCTTGTAGGCATTTGGTCCTAGACACTTTAGCACCTTATATGGCCCTCAATACCTCAAACTTAGCTTCTTGAATTCACCCAAAGATAAGGAACTTCTCTTTGGATAAACTCTTATGAAAACCATGTCACCTTCTTTGAAAATGTGTTCTTGCCTTTGTTGATTGAAATATGCCTTATGTCAATCCTTGGCGGCTTGAATATCTTGCCTTATATCTTTCACTCACGTTGATCCATTTCTTCTAGCATTTGCCTAGATGCTTTTGCCCATAGGGTAGGATCGGAAAAATTTAATGGTGTTCACCATTTGGGTTCCCTATTATAATAAGATCTTAGTATGTCCTCAATAACTTGGTTCATCTGCTCCGTTTGACCATCGATTTGGGGATGGTAAGCAGTATTGAAGCAAAGCTGGGTTCCTAGAGCTTCGAAAAAACTCTTCCAAAAGTTTGAGATCAAGAGAGAATCGTAGTCTTGCTAATGATTCTATGGGATAATCCATGTAACCTGAAAATTTTCTCAATGAAAAGCTTGGCAATATCAGAAGCCTTGTAATTGGTTTTTACAGGAGTAAGGTGTGCAACTTTTGTTAACATATCAATGACTACCATTATGGAGTTAATTCCTCCTTGTACCGGGGGTAATCCAACTATGAAGTCCATATTGATATACTCCCAATTCATGTGAGGGATGTCAAGTGGCTAGAGCTTTCCTAGCAACTTGACACGTTCAGCCTTAATTCGTTGGCAGTTTAGGCATTCGGTGACATACTTGAGTACATCATCCTTGAATATTTCCCAATAGAAGCTTCTTTTGACTGTATTAAGAGTCTTAGCATAACCAGGATGACCTGAAAATGGAGAATCGCTATCTTCCCAAAGTATTTTCCTTTTGAGTTCATGACTTGTAGGAATACATAGTATTGTCCTGTAATAGGCAAGCTCCTTGTTTATGAAAAAATCTTGATACTTAGTCTTGAGTTTTGGATTTAAACCCTTGACAGAAATTTCTCTTAATAATCTTTGATAGCTTGGATCCTTCACCGTCTCTTCTTTAGCCATTTCTATGAAAGGGTTACTGGGCATTGAAATAATTGTAGCAAGAGTTCCAGCCCTAGAGGATTCCTCTAGGATTAAAGCATTAAGAAATGATTTACGGCTTAGGTCATTTGCAATCACAATTCTCCTTGCCTGGTCTATATTTGATTTCAAAATCAAATTCTTGCAAGGTCTCAATCCATTGGTATTGTCTGATATTGAGATCTAGTTGAGTAAAAATCTAGTTTAGGCTTTTATGATCAGTGACTAGAGAAAACCTATTACCAAGCAGGTAATATCTCCATAATTTAAAGGCATGAATTATAGCAAAGTAATTCTAGGTCATGTGTTGCATAGTTTCTTTAGTGGATCTTTAATTTTCTTGAAGCATAGGCTACTGGATGTCCTTCTTGCATAAGCATGCAACCCAAAGCAAGAGAGCTTGTGCCAATTATGACTTCAAATTCTTTACTAAGATTGGGTATCCTTAGGATGGGGGCGGTTACCAAACTCTACTTAAGCTTCTCAAAGCTAGATTGTTCGACGAATGTCCATGTAATGGAGACCTGCTTTTTGAGAAGGCCGGTGAGAGGTGCAGCAATTGAGGCATAATCTTTAATGAAGGCTCTATACCAACCCGTTAGTCCTAGAAAGCTTTGCACTTCCTTGACCGTTGTGGGGGGTGGCCAGTCTTGTACATCATCTCAGACCTTGGCAAGATCCATTGAAATGCCATCTGCTAATACTGTGAATCCTAGACATTAAATTTGCTTCTTAAAGAAGACACATTTCTTCTTTTTAGCATACAGTTTGTGGGCCCTCATTGTCTCAAGAACTATTCGTAGTTGTGGCCCATGGTCTTCTTTATTCTTGGAATATATTAAGATATCATCAAAGAAGACGAGGACGAAGTCATCAAGGTAGGGTCGAAAAATGTCTTGCATCAATCTGTTGAAGGTGGCAATAGCATTTGTTAACCCAAATGACATCACAATAAACTCATAATGACCATACCTTGTGTTAAAAGCAATTTTAGGGATATCTTCCTCCCTAACTCTTATTTGATAATATTGTGATCTGAGATCGATCTTCGAAAATACCTTTGCTCCCTGGAGTCGGTCAAGCAACTCATCTATCCTAGGAATTGGATATTGTTGGGGGTAAAGGCGCCTCTGCCTAGCCGCCCATGTATTACTACACTGACAGTCACTGCCATTGCACACTGTAGGTGGCGGGCGCCCATCACCGTCACTTTATTCTTTATTCTTTTAGTGACAATTTGAATAAAGGAAGGCCCGGTCACACATTGTGACTGTTGGAGTTCCCATTTCTAGTCTCTCCCTTTCTTGCTCTTGCTCTCCCGCCATAGCTCTCGAGTCCAGCCTTCGATCTAGTCGCTCCCTTTCAACTGGTATCAGAGCTTTCCTTTCTGACTCTTGAGCTTGGTTCATGGCATTCTCAGCATCCCATCGACTCCCTACTTGCATTGGGTCTCCTTCCTGGCAGCCATATCCAACTCCTTTGAGCTCCTGTCACTCCCCAGCTTCCTGAGAACTGGCATTGTTGGGCACCTTTAAGGCATTACATCAGGAGTATTTGACCATTTTCTTCAAGGTTTACTTTAGTTCTCAGGTCTCATAAGCTGTAAACAAGATTAGGGCAGCCACCATTGAAGCTCCCTTGCTTCATATCTCACTTGCGAACAAGACTTGCTGGAGCTTGTTTGAGACATTCCTTGGCTTTAACTAGACCCCTCCGAAGCTTGGCCACCATTTTTTGCAGCACCAGGACCAGCATTTACAATTGGCAGAATCACGTAGCCCTCCCATATGTGTCTTCAGTATTGACAGTCACAACAACAGCTCTCCCCCTCCATTGGCACTTGGAAAGGCTCCATTTCGGGCATATGAATATGCTTTCATGCTTGGTTTTGATGGTTGATGTGTTAGCATAGCATTTGGACTGATTTAACACTGTTTTGGGACTGTCATAACAGTCCACAAGCAATTTATGACAGTGTTACACTGACATTTGATGCTACAGCTTGTTTGGCATTGTCATTTGATGCCTGATTGGTCCTGTTTGATGCCCGGATGTTAGGGGAATGTATGCCTATTGTTTGGAAACCATTTGGAGCTGATTTTGGTGCTGAAATTCTCAGTTTTGAACAATAAATCACTGCTGTACACAGCTGGGCTGAAGTCATTTTACTCATGTATACTTATGCCTATGCTTTTTGGGCTATGTTTCGGACATATATGGTGATGTATTGACACTTGGGGCTCGACATAGAGCTTGGTTTTGATTCGGGATCATTGGTTGAGCTTGAGCTCGCTTTGAAAATAATTTGGATGCTCCGTCATGGATGTACTTATGGCATGTATGTTGCTTATGTCTGACCGGTCTTGACATGCTTAGCCTATGCCATTACTACATGCTAGTTACATTGTTTGGAGCCTATTGCTACTGGTGCTCGGTCTTGGCTTGACCTTGGATTCTCGAAGCTTACTTGAGCTATTTATTGGCTTGCCAGAGTTGTATCTTGGGATGTACTTGATGTCTTACATGCTTATGGATGCTACATACGGATGCTCTACCGCCTACATGTTCGGGATGTACTATTGATGTATTGTCTTGGACTTATGTCATTGGCACTATGTCTTGCCTTGGCTTGAGCTCTTGAGCTCATACATAGAGCTTTTGTGCCAGTGGGAGCATTCTTGAATGCTTATTAGACATTGAGCAGGTGGTACTTTATGCATTGAGCCGTTACATGCTATTGAGCAGTTACAGACACTTGAGACTTTGGGACTTCTTACCTTTTGGGATGATACATCATATGTCTTGGTTCACTATATGCTTATGAGCTAAGTTTCAGTTTTGGATCCCTATCTTTGTGAACTGACACCTACTTGTGTCAAGTTTTGGTAGTGGTAGGAACACTTTGCCCCGTTGCCTGGGGGTGTGCCTACTCACTGGCAGATGTTTGTATGACATATTTGGGTGTTGGATTCATGCTTATCGACCGTCATATACTTATGTTATGCCCGCATGATGCCGGCTTTGGTCTTGGCAATATCTGATTGCCTTGAAATCCGATTTTGGCACTGTTAGCTCTCTTTTTTTGAAATCTGAAATTTATTACAGCAAGCATATATGTATGGACTGACATGGATTTTTCATGCTGAAACACTCTAAAATGATGTACTTTCACTAGTACTTGGTGGGCAGCACCTTTGGTTCCACTTTCTTTGCCATTTTTCCTCAATTTTGGTGATTTTTTGGTCATTTTGTGCAGTAAACAGCAAGCAGTTTTGAATTGTCTACAGTCTTCCAGGCTACATTATGGCAAGTCCGTCCACTGATCATGCTATTTTCAACATCACTAAGCTTGATGGTATGAATTACTCTTATTGGAAGAGCTAGATTTGGCAGGTGTTGGTGCAGAAATCGTAGATCAAACCTTTGAGGTTAAGCGGGCATCCGCCTGCAACTATACCAGATGAGGAATGGCTTGAGCTTGATGAGTTATGCAAGTCCACTATTGTATTGTCTCTCACAGAACAGGTTCACTATAATGTCTTTGAGGAAGAACAGAGTGCATGGCAATTGTGGGAAAAGATAAAAAATCTCTATGACAAGAAAAATCCAGCGAGTCAGATGTATTGGCTGAAGCAACGTATGGATCTGCGCATGAAGGAGAATGTGACTATGTATGCTCACTTGAGCCAGTTCCATGCTATACTCAAGAACTTGACTTCGCAGGACATCACTTTTGCAGAGGATGTCACTCCTCTTTTCTTGCTTGGTACTCTTAATGAGTCATGGGATGTATTCCGCACTGCATTATGTGCCTCTACTGCTACCTTGAAATTATTTGATGTTGAGAGTGCTCTTCTGTAGGAAGAGGTTAACCGTAAGAATTTGGATGCCTCTCATGTGTCTCATGCTATGACAGTTAGAGGCAGGAATGATGGATATGGAAAGCATGGCAGTGGTAGTGGCCGTGGACGGGATTCTCAGAAATCTCGGTCCAAGTCTCGTGGGAAGTCACATAGCAAATCCCGTGGCAGGAATGCAGATATTACTTGTCACCATTATGGGAAAAAGGGCCATATTAGGCCACAATGCCATGAATTGCGCAATGAAAGGCACAAAGATAAGGGGAAAGACAAAGTGTAGGATAATTTTTCTCATCACAGCATAGTACCTGCAAAGTCCAGTGTTAAAATTGAAGAGATCAATGTTATGCAGCCTGAGAATGTTGATGATGATAATTAATCCTAGCAGCTTCTTCTAGTGCTTCGCAGATGACAGAGATACACTCTATGTATACAAAATGTTGGCTCTTAGACTCAGGTGCGTCCTTTCATGTGACACCTTGTCGAGAGTGGTTTCATTCATACCGTACTGTTTCAGGTTTTGTGTGCTTGGGTGATGACAGCTCTCTTGATATTGTGGGCATTGGTGATGTTAGGCTGCAGTTTTCTTCTAGCAGCAGTTTTGTTATGCAAGATGTACGTCATGTACATGCTTTGACACGCAATCTCATGTTAGCTGGACAGCTTGATGACGCAGGATATCATGTATGTTTTAGAGACTCTACATGGAAGATCACTCGTGGCAGACTTGTGATTGCAAGAGGTGCCAAGGCTGGTAGTCTCTACCCCTTGATTGTATCAGCTTCTTCCCTTGATCATGTTTTGTATGTGGGTTCTATCCCACATGTATCTCTTTGGCATGCCCGTTTGGGCCATATGTCTTTGAAGGGAATGAAAATGCTTTTTGGTTTGCAGTACTTACCGCCCCTTGATTATGCATGTTTTGATTCATGTAAGCATTATCTTTATGGCAGGCAAACTAGGTCTACGCATTAGAAGTCTGGTAGGCCACGCATGAGTGAGCCCTTGGCATTGTTACATTCCAATGTCTGTGGGCCCATGCCTTGTCAGTCTATGGGTGGTTCAAAGTATTTTATTATGTTCATAGATGATTTTTCATGGAAATTTTGGGCTTATCCCATTAAGCTGAAATCCGATGTCTTGGCTGTGTTTCAGAGATGGCTTGCATTGGTTGAGAACCAGTCTGGATATAGGCTAAAATGCTTAAGGACAGATAATGGGTGTGAGTATATCTCACGTGCTTTTGAGCAATTATGTGATGAGAGGGGTATAAAGCGTCAGTTGACCACCCCCTACACCCCCCCAGAATGGTTTGTCTGAGCAGATGAATAGAACCATCCAGGAGCGTGTACGCAGTATGCTTAGCCATGCAGGCCTACCACAGAGCTTTTGGGTTGAGGCAGTTAGCACAAGTGTGCATGTCATAAACAGATCACCCTCTAGTGGTTTGGATTTCCAGGTTGCAGAGGAGGTATGGACTGAAAAACCTCCCTCTTATGCGCATCTCCGTGTCTTTGGATGTGAGGCATTTTGCCATGTGCCCATGGACAAGAGAAGTAAGCTGGATTCTAAGAGTGTCAAATGCATTTTCCTTGGTTATGGGGATACAGGCGAGATGGGTTATCGTCTCTGGGATCCGCAAGCGCGAAAAGTCATCCGCAATCATGATGTAGTCTTACATGAAGACAAAATGCATAGGCAGCTAGAGAGAGTTGTTGAGATCCGTAGGGTCATATTTCAGGAGGAGTCGAGAGCTCCTACACAGCCAGTTGGACAACCTACAGCTACAGCAGATGCTCATGGTCAGGGTGCTGGACAGGTAGTTGGGCAGGCAACAGAGCCTGTCGTGAGATGGTCTACTAGAGACAGATGTCCACCTGATTTCAGCCCTCGATGCATTATGTCTTGGTTACAGATGCAGGAGAGCCTTTCACCTATGATGAGGCTATGGGCAGGGGTGACAATCACTCCTGGGAGAGGGCTATGCAATCTGAGATAGACTCCCTGCATAAGAATGACACTTGGGATTTGGTTTCCTTGCCTATGGGCAAGAAGGCTTTGCCATGCAAGTGGGTGTACAAGCTAAAAAGTACCCTTGGACACCTAAGCCGACATACAAGGCTAGATTGGTAGCAAAGGATTTTAAGCAGGAGCATGGTGTGGACTTTGATGAGGTCTTTTCTCTTGTGGTTAAGATGATCACCCTGCGCTTAGTCTTGGATTTGGTTGCTCAGCTTGACTTGGATTTATACCAGATGGATGTCAAGACGGCTTTCTTACATGGGGACCTGCATGATGAGATTTATATGGAGCAGCCTAAGGTCTTTGTAGAACCTGGTAGGCAGCACCTAGTGTGCAAATTGAAGAAAAGTCTTTATGGCTTGAAACAGGCACCTAGGGAGTAGTATTATAAGTTTGATGCCTTTATGCAAGGCTACAGCCGGAGTGCTATGGATCCGTGTCTTTACACGAAGAAAGCCCATGATGGTTCTTTATTGATTTTGGTACTCTATGTGGATGATATGTTGATAGCAGGGAAAGCTCATGATGAGCTAGATGCTCTTAAGGCTTAGCTCAAGAAGAGCTTTGAGATGAAAGATCTGGGACAAGCCACTCACATACTTGGTATGCGCATTAGACGCGACAGGCATCAGGGACTCCTCTACTTGTCACAAATGGAGTACATTCATAAAGTCCTTGAGCGCTTCCGTATGCAGGACGTAAAGCCTATTGGCTGTCCATTGCCTTCTTATGTGAAGGTATCACACGCTGATTGTCCACAGATAGCTGAGCAGAGGGCCGAGATGGCCAAGATTCCCTATGCATCCGCAATGGGTAGTCTTATGTATGCCATGATAGCCACTCGTCCAGATATTACCTTTACAGTTGGTGTTGTGGCACACTATATGGCTACACCTGGCAAGAAGCATTGGGATGCCGTGAAGGGTATCATGAGGTACCTGAAGGGCACTGCAGATATGTGCATATGCTATGGTAGCCAGGATACAGGAGTCGTGGGGTACACTGACTCTGATTATGCAGGACATGCAGATAGTAGAAAGTCGACTTCCAACTATGTATTCACCTATGCTGGAGGTGCTGTTTCTTGGATGTCCAGGGTGCAGAAATGCACGGCCCTTTCTACTACAGAGGTCGAGTATGTTGCAGCCCACTGAGGCTTGCAAGGAGGCCATTTGGTTCGGTCGTTTAGTTACTGACCTTGGTATTGATGCAATCCCTACACTGCATTCGGATTCTATGAGTGCTATTCAGTTAGCCAAGAATCCGGTCTTCCATGCGAAGACGAAACACATTGAGGTGAGGTATCACTTCATACGTGGGGTTGTTGAGGACAAGTCTATTGATCTTGTCAAGATCTCCACTGACCAGAATCCTGTAGATCTGCTCATGAAAAGCCTCTCTACAGAGCGCTTTGCCTTCCTCAGGAGGTTGATGGGAGTGGGATGAGATGACGTCTTTCCTTATCCTGTTGTACATGTGTACATGTTGTATTGTCTTTTTTCTTTTTCTTTTCACTCCTCACTGGGGCAGATTCGCCTTTAAGTGGGAGGTTGTTGGGGGTAAAGGCACCTCTGCCTAGCCGCCCGTGTATTACTACACTGACAGTCACCGCCACTGCACACTGCAGGTGGCAGGTGCCCGTCACCGTCACTTTATTCTTTATTCTTTTAGTGACAGTTTGAATAAAGGAAGGCCCGGTCACACATTGTGACTATTGGAGTTCCCATTTCTAGTCTCTCTCTTTCTTGCTCTTGCTCTCCCGCCATAGCTCTCGAGTCCAACCTTCGATTCGTCGCTCCCTTTGAGATATTTGTTTTTCACTGTCACCTAGTTTAATCCATAGTAATCGATACAAAGGCAGAGTGTTGTATCTTTCTTTTTCTGAAATAGTACCAGGTCTCCTCATGGTGAATTACTTGGCTAGATGTATCCCAAGTCTAATAGTTGCTTGACTTGTTCTTTTATCTCAATGACTTCAGGAATTGACATTCGGTAGGGCCATTTGGTGACAGGGGTAGCGCCTGGAATGAGTTGAATTTTGTGATCTACTTCCCTTACTGGTGGGAGATCTATCAAGTCTTTTGGAAAAACATCTACATATTCTTTTAGCCAAGATGGTTGATCCTTGGCTTCACTATCCTGCTTGGCCTAGTTGAGTTTAATTAGATAGATGGGTAATTCTTTCTTTAGTCCTTTTACTATTCGAGAGGCTTTAGCTAGTTGAACCTTAGGGTTCCTTGCTTCTCCTTGAGTTGTTACTTGTTGTCCCTTTGAGTTTTGGAATGTGATTTGGCCATTTCTACAATGGATATGGGCATTATTTGGAATTAACCAATCCATACCTAAAAGACATTCATAAGCCCCAAGATTCATAATTTGGAAGCTCATTTTGGAAGAATTGCCACGCAAGCTAAATTCTACATTGCTAGTTTGTTGTGTTGATAGAACTTCTTTGCTGTTTGCTAACTCCACAAGCAAAATAGGTGCAAGAGTAATGTTTATGCCTAGCCTTTTTGCACATTTTGGTGATACAAAAAATTGGGTACTTCCACAATCAATTAAAATCCAAAATGGTTTACCTTGATAATTTGCTAGTGTTTGAATTACTAAGAATTAGTGATTTGGACCCTTCTTATTGAGAGTGGCATGTCCTCTGGCTCTTTCCATATCAAATTCCATTGTGGGATCATTACTAATCTCCTTTAGGTTTATTCCAGCAACATTTCCCCTAGCATCTTGGCTTTGCCCGTGAAAGGCTTTAGGCACTGCCTCTTGAAATATCCTGGTTCCTTGCAGTAGAAGCACCTTGGAGCCTCATTGCTCTTTCCTGTAAAGTATAAAGCTTTCCACTACATTTGATTTGGCTTTCTTTGTCATGTTTGGTTGGTACTGGCCTTTTGGGATCTTTTTGCATAACCTTGGAAGTTTCCCTTACCCTGACTATTTCTGTTCCAAATTTTTGTATTTCTTGGCCTTTGTCATGGGTAAGTTAATCATGAATATATGTGTGCATCACATGGGTTCAAAATAAGGTATTTTTAAAATATTAATAGTATATAGATTTTTTACATACAAAAGGGTGTAATATAAAGGGGTTATTTATAGATTGAATAGAAAAAAGGTTATGTTTTATTCAAGAAAAATTCACAGATAAGGATATTTATAAATAGGCCTTGAACGCATGTGATGTAGAGGATATAGATATAGTAACTTCCTCGAGGCCTTTGTTCGATCTCCTGAACTATTGGAGCTGCTCGAATTAATGCATCTTGTAAATATAATGGTCTTATTGATTCAAGACGCGTATTCAGGGGTGGATTTAGACCATTGCAAAATTTGGATATTTGCTGTGAAACATCCATCGTAGGTGCATATTTTAGAAGTGTTACGAAATTTGGAGTATTAAGCTTGTAGGGTTAGGCTTAACTGCTTTAGATTGAAGAACTCGTTCACCTTCTAGGCTTGATATGTGGGTGGAAGATATCTTTCACGCTCAACGCCCTTAATCTTGTCCCAAATGATCGCGCTTTTGGACATTCTTTGGTCCTTGCACCACTGTTTCCACCAAAGACAAGCACCTCATGTGAGTTTTAGTTTGGTGATCATGGCTTGATTTGATGGTGCATCCCCTGCAGCAGTGAAATAGTCCTCCATAGATTATATCCATGTTTCTATTTCTGTTGGAATGTCCCTCCCTTTACCATCAAACTCCAGTGGCTTGTACTACTTGAGAAGAAATTTCTTCTCTTGAGCTTCTGTAATATTAAGATCAAGGTAACTTCTAGGGAATTATGCAATTTTATGATCAATTTTCTCTCTAACCATATTCAAAAAAGATGTTTACTTACTTAATGTATCTCATTAATTTAGGAAGGAAATTATGTACTACTTGTCCTTCTGATAATGATCAGGGTTTACACTACGAGAGAGACTTTTTATTTTAATTAAAAAAAATATCATCAAAGGGATAATATCTTTCCACTATTTCTGATTATCAAGGAGACAAACGGATGGACAAAAATAATTCTTTATGTCAATAGGAAGGGAATACATTATCTGAGTAGTTTGAGAGCTCATATTATTTTTGGAAAAGGTTTTTCTACCACAATTTAGGCATAGCATTGCAATACATCCATTGCATAGTAATTAGGATTCTGAGAATAGATATCTAGAAATCTATATTTTAGGGGAAGATCAGGTAATCCATCTTTCTTGTAGTTGCGTCAACTAGAGCATCCTACAACCATGACTCGATCAGATGGTATAACCCTTGTAACCTCCTCATAGATGTACCAATTTAATTTGACATGTCACCCTCTAGTGAACATGTTTGAGTTTACGCTAGCCTCATAGAAGAGATAAATCTTGGCAACCTTAAGGGCTTCCATCCATCTTAGTCTCGTTAAATTATTATAGAGGTAAGCAAGACAATTTGTGTCAATGTAGCAATAGCCTCCTCTTAACATCCATCACCTTTTGTAATACAAGGGTGAAGGATTGTATATCTGATATTATATTCACATCATCTGGTTTCTCCAGCTGAAACTAGAGGAGTGCATTGCTTACATAAACATAACTTGGAAAATCAAGAAATGTTTCTAACGTTCGTCTCTTTGTTAGAAATCAAGAATATATATTAACAAGAGAAGATTTTAACTATTTAAGGAAAATATATTTTATGATATAAATATAACTAGTTTTATTTACTTGCTTTGTGTCCTACATCAATGTGCACTCTGATACCAACTGTAACATGCCCACCCGAGCTTTCCTTAGCGGTACATTCTTAGTACCCCTTCAAGAGATGCCCTAGAAAGCATCCTCTGGGATTTTGATGAAAACCCTCGGAGTTTGCTAACTAGGCTCGCTTGAGTCTACTCCACAATGAAAGTTCTAGTCATTCCCACAAGGATTGACCTAAGTCTTTTTTTGTCAAATCAACTACTATTAGTTGACTAGTATCAACGGTTCGAGATTTCATCCCTTATAGGAATTGCAAAGACTGGAACACACTTTCATTGCACTAGGTTCAAAGAGAATGGGAGAAGTATGACACTTTAATCCCTTCTGCCTAGGGTTCTAAAGTGATGCAAGTCAGGCTTTCTGATCTCTAATGGTCCATCAAAGATGCGCTTTTTGTTCCTTCTTAGGAAAGCTCTCAACTTATCGAGACCACCCAATCATAGGTCCGGATCCATCAAGGTCCATCCTCATGCTTCCCTCAAGAGACTATTTTTAATTACCTAATTACCTGCCACTTTAACTTCAACATTAAAAAAAATAGCTTCATTGAATTATCTCTTGATACAAATTTGTTACATACCTTTAATTCACGACAAAAAAACAAAGTAAAGTAATTCCTTAATATTTCCTTTCAAAAAAATGTATTTTTACAATGTTTTCTGTTCGAAGGTATTACTCTCTCCAAGTTCCATTCCCCAACTAGTATTGGAACTTTCAAGACACGGTCTAGAAATCAAAGGGTACTTGGCAAAGCCTAAGGAGTTTATGACTAGATCCCCCCGATATCCTCACCTCCTCTTGCCGACTAGAGTTCCCTATGACGAGACCTTTCGCATCATGGTTGGTCTATACTCACTAACGTGAAACAAAAGAGAAAACCCATCAGAGCATGTTTTATTTTTGTTGGCCTTGGGGAGTTCTAGCACCATTAAGAGCATTGCCTTAGTCGGCATTCTATGCTCACCGAAATACTACCTCAGTCGGCAATCTGTACTCAGTCATCCATCTATTAGCTTGATGATTTTAGGAAAGATCAGTATCTAACTTACAATCACAAACATCTTATTTTGAATGCATTACTTTTAAAAAATTTATTTCCAAGACAAATCTTTTCCTTCCAAAAATAATAACATCAAGGCAAAACTTAGCATAAGTTGCATAATTAGTGTAAGTGGCAATACCTTCCAATTGTCTTCTAGGATTTTCCCTTCCTCGGGATTGAATCTAAACAAGAATTTTATTCTTGAGAATAACTCCCTAGAAGTTTTGTGGGTCCTTACCCATGATAAAAGAAATATTGGTTAGTTTAATTATGAAAAGTATTCTTTTGACGGTTGATAAATATGACATATCATAAGTCATATCCCATGATTGTATGTATCTAAAGTAGAAGCATATGTAAAGTGTCCTAAGTTGAGGGTATCTATCACTTTGAGGATACCACCTGGAGTAGTCTGTGAGAATAGATGTATGTAGAGATAGAAGAAGATGAATAATAAAAAAAGGTTGAGCCTCCATATCCTGTGTTGTCCACTCTCCGTTGTGCATCTCTCCCCCTCTCTTTTCAGCTGGTATCAGAGCATGAGTGCGGGAGCTCAAGATTGGAGTGAGGAGCACATCGAATTGATGTCTACATCGAGGTTCGAGCTTGCTGTCCACCATTGAAATCAGGTACTAGTCTCGATCTAAGCCACCCAAAGCAGGTACTAGGCTTGAGAGAGCCATTGAGGCTAGGAGTTTGAGCCATTGAGCTCGTTTTGGATGCATATGGGAAGAGAAAGCATGCCGGAAATCGTGTATGATAGCAATGGATTAGTGGGTTTTTGGTTCAAAATCTGTTCATGGATTGATGTCGGAAGTTGGGGGGCTTAGAGGAGATTGATTATCTTGTTTGGAAGAGCTTTAAGCTCCATATCTCATTGTTGAGTATCCAAGTATATTGATGGATTAATCGGCATCCTTGTCAGCATACTCTAAGATGGCATGAGACAGAGCTGGACAGGAAGGAATAGGGGCTGCAAGCAGCAGTAGTGTTGTTGGAGGCCAGGACGATTCTGAAAGAGGGGCCTTGCAATTGTGCTAAGGAGCCGAGTGGCCAAAAGAAAGGATTCTGACTTGTGACACCAAGCTTTGAAGCCCTTGGAAGAGGGTGTGTTGTTTTTTTGGGAGTGCAAGGAGCTTTGAGAAGGGGCTGGCCTGCAAATGGCTCCAGGTGACTTGGTGAATACAATTGGGGGAAAATGCTCACTCCCACAACGTTGGACCATGCTAAGTGCTGAGATCCAGAGAGGGCTATAGTAACATCATCGAAGTGCTGAGATCTAGAGAGGGCTACAATAACATCGTCGAAGAACACATCCCCCTGCATCATCATGGCAAGCACCTTTGGCTTCAAAGCCTTATCCATTAAGATTAATTTTAATTTAAAAAATAAAAATTAAAAATTAAAAAAGAGAAACCTTAAACTTAAACCATGTTCATATTGGTCAAGGGGTGAACTGGTTATTTGCTGGAATTGTGTTCACATTACAGAGCTCATGAACTGCTTATTGCCCAAATTGGTTCACAATCAATCAGTTCACTTTCTCAGAAAAATACAACAAAATTTATGTAGCTTCAACTTGATATGTACTTCCAACTTGGCACAAAAAACTGCATTAAAATTGTAGGAAAAGTGGTCAATTTTAGACCCGTGTTTTGATGCATTGTGGGTCATATGGACATCATGTGGGATCCGATTTTTAAATGTTTCTTGTTGGAAACTGAATATATGACATATTGGCATCATGGATGGATGTATATGACAATTTTTGGACACATGTATGATAGTAATATTGCTGGAAGCTATTTTTGCATGCATTTTTGGACTATTTTTTATGCTTTTTGATCTCAGATTGGACCATTGATGTTATGGATTTGGGCATGCTGCTGAATACCATTTGTGGATAGTTTGTATTGCTGGTTTTTCTGAATTTTCAGCAGCCATAATGTCTGACACAGCACAGATCACTCAAATTGTAGGAGACAAATTGACCAAAGATAATAATAGTGTTTGGTCTTATAGAATGGAGAATTTCTTGATGGGTAGAGGTCTATGGGACCTCATAACAGGTGATGATGAATGTCTAGAAGTTCCTAAACATCCAACTGAAGAGCAAAAGAAAGCGTACAAAGATTGGACAGGGAAGAATAGGAAGGTGTTACATTGGATCTCCATATGTAGTTCAGAAACCTTGATTCCTCATATCAAAAAGGAAAGAACTTGTAAAGAGGCATGGGAAATCATAGAAAAAATGTATGGAACATGTATAGAGGCTCATAAGATACAACTCAAGTAGAGATTACATGGTGTATGGAGAGGCAATCGCAGTATCAGTGACTATGTGGCAGAAATCAAGCAAATTGTAGAAGACCTTGCATCCATTAATGCACCTGTTGATGATGATGATTTAGTGTCACTGACACTAAATGGACTTGGACCAGCTTTCAAATCTTTGGATACCTCTATTTCAATTAGAGGAGGCTCTATGCTTGACTTTGAGGAGCTTATTGGATTGTTACTTATAGAAGAAATCAAGTTGGGATTGAATGCATCTAGCAGTGGCAAAAATGTAGGTGGAGATAGTGTTTTCTATCACCAAAGAGATTGTGGAAGCTCATCTAGAGCTAGAGGCTCTTCACTTGGTCGTAGTAATTATGGTTTTGCTTGTGGAAGAGGTAACTTTGGTCGTGGTGACTTCATGCATAGAGGTAGGGGGAGATCTTTCCCTAGAGGACAATGTAGTCCTTGACAGAAAGATAACACTTGTCATTATTGTGGGCAGTTTGGTCATTTTGAGAGGGATTGTTATCACAAACAGAATGCCATGTCTAGGGTCGTGGAAGGACCCAATATGGCCCCTATGCAAGAACTTGTGGTAGTACAGGTTATGGACCTAGAGGTGGATCGCGTAGAGGTCGCCTATTTTCTATGGAGCATGTGCTTGGGAGCAAGACTCACCCTCTTCGTGAGAATAATTGGTTTTTGGATTCACGAGCTACAAACCACATGACTCATCATGTTGAGTGGTTTGATAGCAAGGAGCAGATGCAGAATGAAGAATATGTTTCCATTGGTGATTATACTTTACATAAAATTACTCATATCGGTACTTGTTTACCAAATATGGGATTGAGAATAAGCTTGGTGATGTACTTTATGTGCCCACAATAACTAAGAACCTAGCATCGGTTTGATCAAGGATTGCATGTGAGATTCAATAAGTTTGGATGTTTCATTAAGGATCCATAATGGAAGATTTGGCAGGGTGATTGCTCATGGTACAAAGAAAGGGAGATTATTTGCTTTGGATGCAGGTACTCCAGTGATTCAAAACTCTATGTATGTTGAGAGAGGACATGGGCAAGATAAGGATGTGGAATCATGGCATAGAAGGATTGGTCATGTCAATTTGCAAAGATTGAAGCAAATGCAATCAAAAGACACAATTCGTGGTCTACCACATTTTGGATATGTGAATTTTGATCATGTATGTGAGGCTTGTCAATTTGGCAAGCAGTCCAGATTGCCATTTCCAAAGAGGGGGAGAATAAGCAACTATCCTTCGGAAATGGTACACTCAGATATTTGGGGCCCATGTCAGAATGTTTCCATGAGCGGAAGATGTAGATTCTATATCACCTTCATTGATGATTTTAGCAGAATGAATTGGGTCTACTTTATGCACCATAAAAGTGAAACATTTGAAAAGTTTTTGGAATTTAAATCTATGTGGTTGAAAAGCTATTTGGATGCTACATAAAATGTTTGAGGTCAGATAACGGTGGAGAGTACATGTAATATGAGTTTTGTGACTTCTTGAGAGATCATGGTATCAAAAGGCAATTGACATGCAGGTACACACCTCAAAAAAATGGTGTGGTTGAAATGAAGAATCAGATCATTGCAAAGGTTGTAAAGGCAATGATGAACCAAATGAACATGCCATTGTCATATTGGGCAGAAGCAGTGCATACTGCAGTTCACATTATGAATAGAACACCTACAGCCTTGACTCATAATATATCACCATATGAGAAAATGTATGGCAGGACACCCACTGTTGCATACCTTAGAGTCTTTGGATGTGTTTGTTATGTTCATGTTCCGAATGATTTGAGAAAGAAGATGGAATCAAAGGCTGTAAAATGCATTTTCCTTGGATATCCTGATGAGAAGAAGGGACACAAATGCTATGATCCATTGAGTAAGGAAGTATACATAAGCAGGGATGTCAGATTCAATGAATATGAATCATGGTACAAGCCCAAAATTGCAGTGGATGTTGATTCCTATGAAAGCAGTGATGATGATGGCTATGGAAGGAAAATTTCAGCAAACAACAAGGCTGAAAATCAGCATGTGGAAGATGCTTCAGGACCTCAAGAGAATGTGGAAAGCACTGGCAGTTTATAGTCCATGGAGTGGTAGATTGAGAAGTGCACAAAGGAGTGCAGAAGTTACAAAGGGAAAGAGACCTATGGCTAAAAGTTCAGAAGATGAATCTATAGATGATGAGTATGGCATTCCTCATGTTAAAACTCCTGGCACTAGAAGTGCAGGAAAGTATGTTCCACCACATGCTAGATCAATTGAGACACACGGTAGTGCACCTCAATTGAGAAGGCCAGAAAGGGTAAGGTATCCAATTGATAGATTGACTTATAATGGGTTCATGAAGATGCATTATGCATACATGGTTTCTTATGTACAACATGTGGAGCTTACTTGCTTTGAAGAAGCAATAGAGAGCAAAGAGTGGAGACAAGCAATGGATGAAGAGATGGATGCACTAAGGAAAAAAAAGACTTGGGATTTGGTGAAATTACCTCATGGAAAGAAATCCATTGGATGTAAATGGGTTTATAAGTTATAATGTAAGTTGGATGGTTCCCTTGAGAGGTATAAATCAAGGCTAGTTGCAAAAGGATATGCACAAACTTATGGTTTGGACTATGAAGAAACATTCAGTCCAGTAGCTAAAATGACGACAGTGAGATCGGTGATTGCTTTGGCTTCTATCTATGGTTGGAATCTTTATCAAATGGATGTGGAAAATGCATTTTTGAATGGTAACTTAGAAGAGGAAGTGTACATGGATCAACTAGAGGGCTATGTAGATCCAAAATACCCACATTATGTATGTAGGTTGAAGAAGGCTTTATATGGACTGAAGCAAGCACCAAGAGCATGGTGTGATAGAATCAGCAAATTCTTATGCAGTATGGGATTTCAGCAAAGCAAAGCTGATTATTCACTTTATGTGAGGCATACAAAAGATGGTATGGTTGTTGTTGTCATCTATGTTGATGACCTCATTGTTACACATACATTTGAGAGGGAAATTGTTGAAGTCAAGCATGGGTTACATAAAGAGTTTGATATAAAGGACCTTGGTTTGTTGAGATACTTCTTGGGTATTGAGGTTATTGACACCCCTCATGGTATATGGCTGATACAAAGGCAATATGCATTGGAGATGTTGGAAAAATATGGCATGACAGGATGCAAACCGGTTGATACACCATTGGATCAAAAGGTTAAGTTGATGGATGATGGATCTTATGTTGAGGATGTCACTATGTTCAAAAAGATGGTTGATAGTCTTATCTACTTGACCATTACAAGACCAAACTTGAGTTAAAACGTTGGATTGATAAGTTAGTTTATGCAGAAAGCTTGCAAATCACATTTGGATGCAGTGAGAAGAGTTCTTAGGTATGTAAAGAAGACAATTGACTATGGCTTGTTTTATGAAAAAGGAAACAAGCCTACATTTTTTGGATACTCAGATGCAGATTGGATAGGTAACTCTATAGATAGAAGATCTACTAGTGGCTATGCATTCTCATTTGGTTCAACCATGGTAAGTTGGAGCAATAAGAAGCAACCTACAGTTGCTCTATCAAGCACTGAAGCAGAGTATAGAGGCATTGCATTGGCAGCATGTGAGTAGACATGGCTGAGATTGATCTTATATGACATGGGGATAGAGATTAATGGTGGAGTCATTATGTATTGTCACGTTAGCAACATTATGTTGGCAAAGAACCTAGTCTACCATGCAAGGACAAAACACATAGAAGTGCACTATCACTTCATTAGAGAAAAAGTTATTGATGGAGAGATTGACTTGGTCCATGTGAAAACAAATGACCAAGTTGCTCATATCTTTACCAAAGCATTAGGTAAAGATAAGTTTGAGTACTTCAGAAGTGCACTTGGAGTCTTATGTGTGCAAGCTCATTCTGAGCTTGAGGGGGATTGTTGATAAATATGGCATATCCTAAGTCATATCCCATGGTTGTATGTATCTAAAGTAGAAGCATGTGTAAAGTGTCCTTAAGTTTAGGGTATCTATCACTTTGAGGATACCACCTGGAGTAGTCTGTGAGAATAGATGTATGTAGAGATAGAAGAAGATGAAGAAAAAAAAATTGGTTGAGCCTCCATATCCCATGCTATCCACTCTCCGTTGTGCATCTCTCCCCCTCTCTTTTCATTGACAATTCCATCACAAGGTCTTTTATATATCGAAAATTAGTGTCTATGATTACCCATTAGAGGTTTTATTCGATCAACACAAATCAAAAATATTAAATCTTTTATGGACACAGTACCTTCCTTGTACTTTCTTAGGTTTATCTTGTACAAATCCAAGTTACCCCTTGGAATTTGCAGTTAAGAATTCATTTAAAAGATTATACGTAGAAAATGAATAAAAAATCTATTTTATAACTACAATTTTTGTTGCCAATTCATGGGATGATGGCCTACTAGCTACCTTTATTATAAAAATATAGTACCTAGGGATCCATGACAAGTGATTGGTTGATGGTATTCACAGCTTCGTTTGTAACCTCATTACTCGTCATTCTATTTGTAGTGATTGTGTCCACAATGTTATTGGCAGCTCCTACCTCCGCGGCCTTCGTAACTTTCTTCTTTCGGGCCATGGTCTTTAATGGCAAGATTGAAAAAGGGATTTTGGCAAAGGAGCTTGGGGATAATTGGATTGATAGAAATTTGATTGATGGGGATTGGCTATCACTAGGAATTTAGAAAAATTGAGAAGAGTCTTGATTTCACAAGGAAGTAGGGTAGAACGGATGGAGGATTTGAATTCAAGAGTTCGCAGAGTTTGTTAAATGATGCGGATCTAGGACATGACACAAGCTATGGTGGATCAAAGATGAAGACCAAGTTCATAATGACATGGACAAGTAGAGATAAACTATTACACAAGTGAATTAGGTTCCAAGATAGATTAGCTTGGACTCATAAACACAATCTTGTGTAGAATTGACAATGACAGATACTTAACTGAAAATACAAAGCATCATGATATTGTTTTCATTTCATAGTCAAGTACAATGCTTTATAGGCTTTGAGTTGTTCCACTCTCCTCACTGTGCATATGGGATTCAGGACAGCTCCTCTTGGAGCATACATCATTTGTCTATTTCTCAACACCCCCCCTCAAATGATGAGTCCCTACACTTGCTGGCTTTTGCCCCCCCTTCATGAAAACATGGCCCGGAAGACTAGCTCATAGGCAGCCTAGTCAAGTTAAAGCTTGAGACTTTACATCTTGGCAAGGGTTGTAAAATCAAATTCACTAAGAAAGATCCACTATGGGAAAAACATATGAAGGATACAATGAAAGTTCTTCAAAACAATCTGTCAGAGTTGTTGATGGTAGTGGAAGCATATTCTTCTTCTTCTCTTTCTTCCATGTATTGGTTCTGGTGATGATCACTTTGCAATTGTTGGGCTCTCTTCTTGTGGAAACATTCACTGGCTACATGACCAATCTTACCACAATAGTGACATGTAATCCGATCCTTGTTATTGTTGTTGATGAATCCTCGACCTCTTCCTTTAGGTCCAGCAGCTCCTTTGGTGTACAAAAGATTTTCCCTAGATGATGAGACATTGTCTTTTGCATTCTTGGTTTTTACTTTGCCTTCTTCATTGAGTAGTGAGTGCTCAATATCTTTAAGTGTGAGGCTTGGAACATTACTCAAAGTGGACACAAGATTTTCATATGGATCCTTGTTTACACTTGCAAGCAGTACGGCTATTGCTTCATCTTCCTCAATATTCTTTTTAAGAGATGCAAGCTGAGTTTTTAAACTCTTAAACTTATTAATGTGTATGGTCATAGAAGCACTGTCTTTGATATCCAGTTTATAAAACTGCATGAGAAGTTTTACCTTTGAATTCTTTGCTTGAGTACCAAACATTTTATCAAGTTCCTCCCAGGCGGTTCTAGCATTTCTAATGCCAGATATATGATGTAACACATCATCACTTAATCCCCAGGCAATGATGCCTAGTGCCTTATTATTCATCTTCTTCCATTCTTTGGATTTAAACTGTTCTTCTTCAACGAACTTGTCTTCATCATCTTCCTTCTTGTTATCTGCATCATCTTCAAACAGATCCCACAAGTCTTTCCGCATTAGGTGATACATGGTATTTTCCTTCTAGGCATGGAAGCCTTCTCCATTGAACTTTGCTATTTGCTCAAGCTCTGCCATGTTGCTAATCTTCAGTTAACCAGCAAAAAATTGTATTTTAATGTGTCAAGAGACACAAGAGAATCAGTGTCAAATTGACACTAGTTGAGTGTTAATGGATACTAGTCGGTACTTGATCTGCTTCCGCTCAGGAACTTCGTGGGTGGCTTCTGAGCTTCCTTAGACACTTCCAAACTAGTAATGAGCTTCAAAGATTATTCCTCAGTGATCAAAATCACTGTTGATGATGGTAATGAGAAACAGAACAAGGTTACCAAGCTTTTCAAATTTCTGGATATGGCTTCCTCTAGGGTTTCAGACAGCCGACTGTTCTTTCAGTTCGTGCAGCTTAACGAGTTCACCATTGCCCAAGATATTGTATGGGGAGTAGGCTTGCATAGTGAGCTTCAAAAGCCCTATACTCACAGGGTCGATTTCGAACCGTACGATTCGCGTCAGCAGTACGACCGTGAACAGGCGCAGACAGGACAGCGCGTTTCGATTTGTGTAATGCTAGAGCTAGGAAGCAGTAATGTCATTGATTGAAGTGCCAGGATGAAGCGTCTTGAGCAAGGGAAGATACCTCCAGAAGGAATCACCTGAAGATATGGCCCGTAGAGAGAGATCCAAGAGCTCCAAGGTGGGTAGGTGCAGTCTGGCTATGGCTGCCACAAGGTCCAACTGAGATTTGAAGTTGAAGCTAAAGATGTGAGCTGAATGTGAGCTGGTTAGAGATCACCAGAGGTGAAGAGAGACTAGAGATTCAGAGTATGAGCTGTGCCATGCCCAACTGGGCTCTGATACCATGTTAAATGATGCGGATCTAGGACATGACACAAGCTATGGTGGATCAAAGATGAAGACCAAGTTCATAATGACATGGACAAGTAGAGATAAACTATTACACAAGTGAATTAGGTTCCAAGATAGATTAGCTTGGACTCATAAACACAATCTTGTGTAGAATTGACAATGATAGATACTTAACTGAAAGTACAAAGCATCATGATATTGTTTTCATTTCATAGTCAAGTACAATGCTTTATAGGCTTTGAGTTGTTCCACTCTCCTCACTGTGCATATGGGATTCAGGACAGCTCCTCTTGGAGCATACATCATTTGTCTATTTCTCAACAGAGTTTCCTCCTTGTCTTTGTGAAGAGAAATTCCCATCCTCGTGCTTCTCTTTTCCCACTCCCTCTTGCTCTATACTCCTAGGAAGGGCCTCTCCTCCCTTGCTTAGGCTGCTGCCCCCCAATGGCTCCTCATGCCTCATATTTATAGCTAAATTGAAGAAGAAGGGTTGTGGCCAAGAAGAATTGCTCTTTATGGAGGGTATCTTGGCAAATCAACAATTTAGAAGCTTTCAAGATGCAATCTGATGTTGGTGATTTGATCTTTGGGGTCTAGAGAGGCTACCAAAGATGACATGACTGATTCATCTAGCTCTCGAATGATCTTGCTTCAATCCAAGCCTCTTGTTGAGCTGAGAAGAGGGGGAGATTACTGGAGTTAACTATTAAATTACAAAAGGAGACTTCAAGCTTTTTCATCTAGAAACAAGAACTCCAAATTTGGGGGGTTTAATGTGCCATTTTTTAATTTAGAAAAGGGGGGGGGATTCGTCGATGTCTTCTTCTCCTTCTTCTTTATCTTCATAAGCTTTTAAGACTTAAAGCTTAAAGCTTTATGATTTGTCTTGCTTACCAATTTTTCAATGGGTTTGGTCAAATTCGACTTATGGCCCATGACTCATGTTCACGCAGTAACTTCTGTGACCAGATGGCTACAATCCTTATCAATCCAAAAAAATGAGGTTACGAACCTCAGACCATTTTTCTCAAGACCTTCTCTATTTAATGGTTTAGAGTTCTTCAAATCCATTTTGGGAGAAGTCAGGAAGATTTGAAGTTAATGTCAAGATATCATAGTATCTGCCATCTTATACATGATATGGTGGAGTAATGTATATGGCAAATAAGCAAAAAATGTAGCACTATGCTGCTTTGCACCATTAGTTGTAATTTTTGTGTGGTGCCCATATATAAGGCACACTTAAGTCATTTTCAATTGATAGAGTGAGAACACACTAAGAAATAATAGAAGAGAGCATAGCCCAAGAAGCTCCCTTCCACCATACCTTGTATGCAATGTATAAGTGCATGATACCTATGTTACATTCTTGACAAGGGGGGCTTCCTTGTAGATGATATGAAGAAACATAAGAGGAACTAGATGACAAAGACTGCTAAGAAAAATTGGAGTCGTACATGTTAGAAACTAAACTCAAGCCAATATGGGAAAATTAAGGGTTTAAGTGAATGACACCATGGCACATCACCAAACAAGGAAATAAGCAAGCAAATTTTGAGTTTGGAGATATAAAAGATAAAGTTGAAGAACTAAAGCAATTTAAATGTTGGAACCAAAATATGAATCATAAATGAGCTCATATCAACACAACTTAAAGAACGACCGAGTGAGATTGCCAAGATGAAGGCATCTAGAAAACAAGGAAAATGCACGGTTATTGATGTAGCAAAGCTATCATAAAATAGTTCAAAAAGCCTAAGTGTTAGGCTACTTATAGTCATTAACTCTTTCTTGTAATCTTAGTAGTTTAGTCTATTTGTGCTAATGGTAGTAGGAGATGGATAGATGTATATGATGTTAGAGAGATTTTTAGGTGAGGATTAATAATAGTAGGAGATTAAGCATATTCTTATATGAGAGTAGAGATGATGATAGAGATTACATAGAGTAGAGACGAATGAGAGATGAAACAACACACATGCAAGAGATCCATCTCAAAGTATCCCAAAACTAATCCTTGATTATGAAAACCTATTTAAATTAGTCTCTCCTTCACTGTGTCATGTTTCACCTTATTACACCCCAAAACTCACATTAAACACTGGCTTCTACTCTACTATATTAAACACTAGCTTCTACTCTACTACTTAGACAGCAAACATGATGGTTCTGTTGGCTTTGAAAGGGGGTAAAACCCCAAGACACTTGATCAGAATTCTTTGGATTGCTCCTTCTTCCTCCTTGCCATCCGAAGTGCTTTTTACTACTTGAAAACTACGATCACGTGTGGCATGAATTCATGAGCCCTTCTTTTTGCATGAGATCTCCAAAACTGAATGAAAAAGTCACTTGCTTTTTGCATGACACCATATTCTAGAAGTTTTCTAAACTTTTTTAGGGTATTTATAGAAAATAATTTTCAAAATATAAAAAATAGACTAAAATTATCCAAAAATCCTGTAAGTTTGAACCATTCATACTATGGACCCTAACACTAATGACTAATATGACAACGACTCTCTAGATTAATAAGAAAGATAAATTATGATGAACTTGAGGGTTTTTAACACTATGTCCATATAGTGGCATGACATCTACCCCCTCTGAACCTACACATCCTCGAGTATGTGCCACATGGTTAATCTTCATTTGGATCAATTTATTCATCTTCCATCCCTACATCTTCGTTGTCCTCTTGATCATCCAAGTCAACATAAATCTTTTCTTCATCTTGCACATGTTCTTCAATTGGTTCACTTACATTCCATTGCTTAAAACTCTTGATCCTCTTTTCTACAAATAAGAATCTTCAAATTTGTACCATCCCACTCACACAAAGAATGTGTCGCATTATCATGTACATGCTTTACAACATAAGGACCAAACCATCTCTTAGAAACTTTTTGAGTGTACTATGTCGAGTGTCAAGGTTACTATCATAGACTAACACCCAATCTCCTTTCTCAATGGGTTTTAGATGAATCCTGTGTTTCTTGTCAAGCCTATCTTTATTCTTCAACCTAGCATCTTTTAAATGCATGGTTGCAATCTTGATGTCTTCATGCCTCCTTTCTAGCTATCAAACCTGCAAAGTAAGAAGGTCCTCCCTATTCATATCATTCTTCCAAGGTAGCACACTCCAAGTAGTAATAACATCCTCAATAGGCAATATAACATGCTTTTGGCCGTATATCAACTCAATAGGCATATATCCAATCCTTGTATTATGTGTACTGCGATCAGCCCATAAAGCATACAAAAGTAGCCTCGGCCACTCTTGAATCTTACCTCTGCATGCCTTGGTTAAAGCTTTGATGATAGGCAGGTGTTCGTGTTCACTTTTTCCATTGCCTTCATGGTTGTATGCTAAAGTGAGAGCAAGCTTTATGCCCAACCTCAAGAAGAATTCCCTAACTTCTTCTACATCCAACTCTCCTTGATCTACAGTTATCTTTCCAACACAACCATAGCAACAAATAGCATCTTTCAAAAGAAGTTTACATACTGCATTTGTAGCCTTTTTTCTTAATGCCTGACCTTCCACTTGATTTATTAGATCTTTCCTAGCAAGTACAATGTATCGCATTTGACAAAGTCCCATAGGGCATAGTCACCAAGTCAACCACCCATTTGCAATGCATAGCTAACGGATTGGTAGAATGTAGATCACCATGATATCACACATTGGAATACTTTTGGCAAGTAGCACAAGTCTCTACAAACTGCAACACATCTTTATATATACCTTTCCACAAACATCTTTCTTTGATCTTTATAAAAGTAGTCCACACACCTCGATGACCAGCCCATAGACTCTCATGAAACTCTTTGATAATTTGTTGTTGAATCTCCTTATCACATATTACCCTTTGTGCAGTCATGTTTATTTGCTTTGGATGCTTCCATAGATGGCCATTCTTCAAGAAATACTAGTATGCTTTTCTCCAAATTCTCTTGAACTCTTAATCAATCCATCCCTTCTACTTAGTCAAAGTGCTCAAGTAGCGGCCAATAAGCAACCACTCACCATCATACATGTCGTTTGAAAAATGATTCAAGAGAAGAAGCACAACAACCAATATCTTGTTGAACATAATAAATGGAGTAGAAATTTGTACTGACTCATCTCCTTCAACATCCATGTCTTCTTCATCCTCATACCTAGCTCTCAATAACATATTTGCAACTGGATTATCTTTACCTGCAATGTGGCAAAACTCTGGGTTCAAGGACTTGATATAAGCAATCCATCATTACATAGCAATATCTGGAGTTGAAAAACTAGTGATCATCCCAAGCAAAGGTAGACAATCTGTCTCAACAACCTCACTGATGCACCAATAAAGTATTCTTTATCAGAATTCAATGCAATGACCACTCCCCATAATTCTCTCTTAACTTGTGGATAATTTTTCTATCAATGAGGACTTAATACTTTGGCTCCAAATTGCATAGCATATAAGTTCCCCTCTTTATCATCTTGTCTAATAGGCCACCCAATTCCTATTGGACTAGTATCCACTGTAACAATGATAGGCTTTCCACGCTCATAATTTACTTTCCTTAATGTGGATGTAGATAAAAACAAATGTTCCAATTTACATCATTGCCTTTGTATGTGATTCATGCCAATGAAACTTTTGACCTTTCCTCAACAATTGATAGAGTGCATTTGCTACATGTGCAAAGTGTGGAATCCGAATAAGATAGAAAACACATGCACCCAAGAATCATCTCACCTCAGTTATGGAAGTACAAGTCTCCTTCATCTTTTCAATGGCTTCAACCTTTACTAGAGAAGGCCTTCAACCATAAGGCCCACACATATGTCCCACAATCAAAACTTCCTTGACTCCAAAAATTGACTTTGGCCTAGAAAGAGTAAGATTTACCTCTTCTAACCTGGATAAGATCATCTCACAAATCAAAAATATGATATACAAAAAACTTGTGACACCCTCTCAAATCCACTATCTCACCCTTGATCCCTTCTTTGCACCCTTTTATAGGCACACCATCAAGAAAAGGCATAGTAACATGTGGTATGAAGTCACAAAGTTTGTTTTTCCCATTCATCATATGTATAACTGAGTTGGTTACTCCCTAAAGTAAGGTACACATCCTTACTAAACCCAAATGTTTCCTCATAGTTGTCAACTCCTTGCTATCCACATCCAATTGAAATTGATCATATCCAGAGTAGAGATCTCTAATAGAATAAATCACCCTTCCTGTAAAAGTTTCTACAAAATCATCCACAATTGGACATGTACCAACATTCCTTATAGTCACTTTGCTCACCCATTGCATATCATGTATAAATCTCAAAGCTCCATTCTTCTTTGGCATGGTGAGCCACTTGTTTGAATATGGAGCACAAGAGGGCTCCAAACTACCCATCCTAATCTTTTCATTTAACAACTCAATCAACTTTGGTAATTGTGCCTTAGGAATAGACATAGGTCTCAAGTTCCAAGGCACATGAGACATAGTGAAAATAACCATTGGAGCAACAATACTATGATCCACACATCCAATTTCATGTGATTGAAAAGCAAAGGCCTTTCCATGTTTTGATAGCATCTCTTGGAAGCACTTTTTCTCCTCTGGTGGAAGAAATCCTTCACATCCAATCTTCAATTCCTTTAAAGTCTCTAGTGTAAATGTATGCCCAATTCTTTGTGGATCTCATAGGTTTTTTTATTGAGAGGCTTTATTCATTTTCTCTATGCTATTAGAAGGCAGATGTTGAGCAATAGGTTTTACATTTTTAGTGATAGTTTTGTACTACTTGGTCTCCACATGCACTTCTGGTCCTTCACTTGCTTTTGAACACATGCCTTCTTTGAATCTATCAACCACTTTGTACATGTCAACTAAACATACTTTGACAAATTCATTACCTTCCTCTAGATTTGAATCGACTATGGCTACAACCTCTCTAATGGTATCAACAAAAGAAACTTCTTCAAAAACTCTTGAAATCCCTTCATCATCTTCAATCACACCACTTTCCTTCAAGCTCTTTTGAAAATTACCAACATGTTGTCATTCCTTCCTTTGCAAGTCTTGAAACTTTCTAAAACGTATGGAACCTTCTGTTGTTAGCCCTATAAATCATGTAGAAAAAGCTTTATTACCTTTTAAATTAGGTGAGAACCTTTTTCTTTGTGTACCATCATAGTCCCCCGCTTTACAATGGTACATGCAAAAAACCCATCATATCTCGATGCTCTTTGAACTCCTTGCTAATCTTTGGTAAAGGATGCTCACGAAGGCTTTCTCAATTCCTCTCATGATCCACACATATGGTCAAGAATTGAATAGCACACTGCCCATTACAACTTCTTATTCTAGCATAAGTAGAACCATCATCCATCACCTTGGTCTCCATATGGACTGCAGTAATATATGGTTGTCCAAGAATCAAAGGGTAAGAAGACATATCCTCTACAAAAAAAATTGCTCGTCTCAAGTATTTCCAATAGTCACTTTCACTTTAGGACAAGCACCACACAAATCCCCTTATGAGTTTTTCGCAGCCCGAATTCTCCACCCATGATCAATATTAATTGGCCACCTTCCTTTTGAGTAGAGACTCTTCGACATAAGATCAATTTCCAAACCATGATATATGAGTGCAACACATGGCTCATCAAGATCACTAACCTTAACTAGAGTCTTTATTGTAGCTCTGGCCCAATGATTCCTTGGATAATGGCTTCTATGAAAGACTTCAGATTCCTCATCATACTCAAATCAAACTTGCTTTATTTGTCTCAAAAACTCATTACAATCCATCATGCTTCTTGCATCTTCATCTTCATGTGCATGTGCCTCATGTACTTCTTGTATACCCTGTATCCCTCCATCTCCTTGCGAGTGAGAATTGGTAGGATCTCCCGAAACTTATTAATTCATCTTGATGATATCAACGATCTCATGAAACTCATGTTTAGCAATTCCGCATGCCTCTCCCAAAGTAAACTCCACCTTGCTATTGAGAATTCTTTCTTCCAAAAGTTTCTTCACATATGTGGCCAATTCAATGTTAGATTGTAATTTGGAAGCTAGAGTTTTAGATTTACCCTTTCTTTGCTCATGGTATTTCTCCCTTGGTGCATCATCAACAGGTACTTTGGGTGGAGGAACATCATGTGGAGTTGCATCACGAGGTAACTTTGTCCCCTTTCTTCCACTTTCCCTTGTTGACCTCTTTGATGTACCTTCATTACTTTCTTCTCGTTTGCACTTTTCTTCAAAAATAGCTTCATTGTTTTGGCTCCTAGCAATGTATGCATACACTAACAAAGAGTCTATATGTTGTTGTTTGTTAAATACAATCACCAACTTGGTACAAAGTATCCCTAGCAACCTTCCCTCTTTCTACTAATGTCTTTACTACATAAGGCCAAAGCTCATTAATATGTTCAAACTTCTCATTCATTTCAACCTCTTTGATATATGTTCCACCTGTAAACCATACGTACTAGCTTCCATAACACCTAAAGCATGTCTAGCCGACATATCATCCACAATTTTTCTCATACCACCTTTACCAAAGTTGGTACCAAGAGGTAAACTTCTCTCCCGCAAATGAATATTATCATCTTTAAAGAAGACAACACCTTTACCTAGTGCATCTTTGAATGAATCACAATCCTTTCGAAAGTGATTAGTATTATCACACCACATGCATCTCAAAATAGAACCTCCATGAGTTTGAGATATTTGCTAAGAGGGTTGTCCTTTTTCTTCAAGTCTTGAAAACTTCAAATTGCAACTTTTGCATACCTTTCACCAACTCATCCAAAACTGAGTCTTCAACTTTAGGACTTACAGTTATTGGTGTAACATTTCCACACAATAAAAGTTAGTTGGTTAGTTTGAAAGGTAGTTAGTCAATTAATAAGTTAGTAAGATTACTAACTAAAGAAAAAAATAACTAACATTAATAATTAAGGATTTTTATTTAATTAAAAATATATGTTTAAAAAATCGAGAGTCGTAAATCTGATATTTTTCTTGGATTGACAAGGACCGTAGCCACCCTTCACGTAAGTTACAACGTAAATGAGACTTATGAGCTATATTAATCACTAGTATTAATGTGTATAGTTTGGATGGTCCAAAAATATTAGATTTTGGACAAAACTAGTATATTTGAGATATTATCCAAAAAAAGATATGGATATTTCTAGAACTGGATGTCATTTAAAAGAAAAGGCAAGTGATATTTTAGTTAGTTTTGAAGATTTTATAAAAAGAAAAAACAAAGAGGGATTTGTGAAATCATGTGCACCGCGATCGCAGTCTACATGTAGAAAACAACACTTTGAACAGAGAAAAGAAGGAGTGAAGTGAGAGCTTTCTAAACAAGTGTTTTGGAGTTTTACTTCCCTTTCGGAGCCAATGGAACCATCAGATTTATGATCTGAGCATAAGAACTTTGATCTTTCCAAGATCCCCCCTCCACAAAGAGCTCCTCTTCTCAACCACAAGCCTCTTCTCTAATCCACTATAAATATGAGTCATGGGGAGGCACAAGGGGCATAAGGAGACCTCGAGAGGCTACGAGACAAAGATAGAGATAATGATACCCCTCCAAGAGATTGTGAGGGAATGCTTGAAAGAGAGAGAGAGAGAGAGAGAGAGAGAGAGAGAGAGAGAGAGAGAGAGAGAGAGAGAGAGAGAGATAAGAGTCACATGAGAGGTTGCAAGGGCGAGAGTTAGCTCAATTCCCTCTATCTCAATCCTTGACTTAACCATCTTCTCTTACACTCTCCCATATCGAATCTATTCCACCTTCTTTATCTCTTGAATCTATTTGTGGACGATGGCCTCCAAGTGAAGAATGTTGCATACGGAGGGCAATCCCACAACCAAAAATGAAGCTTCGAGCAAAGGCATCACTATCAATCCAACTACGGTACCGATCGTAAGTAATGTATTTTCAAATTGATAGATTCTTGTTTTGATTCTTGCATGAGATATGTTAGGCCCATACTATGATGCATGAGTATAGGCCATTTCAGCTCACATATTCAAAAGATCGAGCTTGCAAAGTGCATGTATCAAGGGAAGTTAATTACACCTATTTGCATATGGCTTATTTGTTGATAGAGCAATTACAAGGAAGAATTGGTTAGGGGTTATGAACGGCATAATCATGACATTAAAAATTGTGCATACAAGTGTTAAGTAAATTTTACATAGAATTTCTCTTTGATTCCAAGTGGGAGAGCAGATATGCGATGGAAATGTTATCGCGACTATTCATGCATTGTTTGGCAAGAATACAATTGGTTTTTTTTGTTGGTTGATCTAACAACATCCTAAATGCTTTTACATTCAACTGGTTTTTTTTTTTTTTGGATGATTGTTCCAAGTGCTTGTGATTTATGCTAAATGCATGACAAGGGTCTGTGATGACAAGTTTCCATGGGGATAAAGGAATGTTTTCCTAGAAAATGATATTTGGGTTGAATGCCTTGTTGTGCTAGATTCCTAAAGGATTTAATTAAGGAAGGATATATTACACGGGTGGATCACCTCCATGATCGCACCGCGAATTAACCCAAAGAAGGCACTGCTTGATTCATGGGCCGAAGGTCGAGTGGTGAAAAGGCCAACCACAGGAATGATGTTTCGGTCCTAGATAGCTTGCGGGTCAGGTGGAGCTCTGGACACCCCTTGCTAGGTCTAGAATGGAGTTGAAGACCTCCGTGGCTCCCACTGTCTGGGCACGTTGGGAGATCCTATTCTAGATAAAGGATTGAATTTGTGGTGCCATGTGATTTGGACCAATTACTTCTACAGGGTAGAAGAGATACTTCTGTTGGACAGAAGGGATACATAATTTCTCCTATATGGGCGGGAGACAAAGATTAACTTGAAGATAAGTTAAGGAACTTGTTCATCAATAGATTTCTTGCTTTGTTTTTGTGTCTATGCTATAAGTTATGTGAACGAACCATGTTCCCTAAAAGGCTTAATTAATGAAGCTGACTTTAAGTGTCACGCATAAATGTGGCATGACCTAATTAGAAAACTAAATCTATTAAGGGAAGTGGGTGGGCGGAACCCTCGACGGGATTGTCCTACGGTAGGGTGGTCCCAAAGAACTGGGAGGCTTCTCACAAGATTTTACCGCCATTCGACCTTTAGGTATTGTTAGGTTAGAACCCGATTCATGCCGTTTTAGGGGACCGGAATGGGACTATGCCCTACGGGCAGAGAGATTGAGCGGTGCATCCCTCTCGTTTTCCATTCTCTTTGAACCAAGTGCAGCATGGGTCTGCTTCGGCTTGGGTATCTGTGTGTAAAGTAGGATCTGACGCTAGAATGTTGTTAGGAGACCTTGGCCACTAGGAGCCCAAATTTCAGGTTGATCCTAGTGGGTTCGGTCGTGACCATTCTGTTGCGAGGCGAATTCGAGAAATCCTAGGCAAAAAAACTTGGAACATTCCATGGGAGTGTTGGGCAACGATGCTTAGATTCGTGCGGTCACCTTACAATTGGTTTCTCCCTTCGTTTCTATTTCTTTGCAAGTACAGAAAAAACATCTTCCACCTCTTTCCAATCAAGTTTTAGTCCTTGTTCAACATCCTTATCTTCCAAAAGTACTTCAAGAATTCTTTGAAGTGTAGGATTAGCAGCCTACAAGAAAAGTTTAGTCTTTTCAACCTCAATAGATTTTTGTTCCTTGTTTGATACTAGCCACAAGCATCTTCTCCCTTCATTTCTATCTCTTTGCAAGCAAAGAAACAACATCTTCCACCTCTTTCCAATCAAGATTTAGTCCTTATTCAGCATCCTTATCTTCCAAAAGTACTTCAAGAATTATTTGAAGTGTAGGGTTAGCAAACTGTCAGAAAATTTCACTCTTTTCAACCTCAATAGATTTTTTTTCCTTGTTTGATAATTGAGAGTATTTATGCTCAAATGATTGTAGCAATTTTGTAGGTAGGTGATAGCCCTTTATTGGGTTTAGCAACCCACTCCAAGAAAGTCCTCTTGGTTACCTGGTCTAGATCTTCCATAAAGCATTCCTCCTTGAGTGCCTTCTTGAAATTGTCCCAATTGTTAGCATGCACATGTTGTATCTCTCTAATTTTTGTTTTTATCTCCATAACAACAACCCACTCAAAATTTGCTCTCATTTGTTGCTCTAAGACCCTATTCAATTCTATCTCCTTTGCATATGTCTTGAGATACTTAGACACATCACGACCTTCAAATTGATCTACCTTGTTTACCGTTGATTGAAGTGCCTTTGTTATAGCTTCTTCCATCCTCTCCACGTTTTGTTGTTATCGCATATACATTGCAAACTCCCCAAACATTTGTGACATGTCTTCTTGCCACACAACACCTTCATCAGTAGAAGCAGGACTAGTCATAGCTTTGAACTCCTAACCTAGTTGTTTCACATTGGGTTCACCAAAAATATGTCAATATAATATGCAATTATGCTAGGAAGACATCGAGTTTCTGACTATGGGGCTGAATAAGAGTTCTTTGACTATGGGATTGAATAAGAGTCTCTGACTATGGGACTGAATAGCTTTTTGCATGACACCCTATTCTAGAAGTTTTCTAAACTTTTTTAGTATATTTATAAAAAATAATTTTCATAATATCAAAATATAGGCTAAAATTATCCAAAAATCCCGTAAGTTTGAACCAGCCATACTATGGACCCTAACACTAATGACTAATATGACATTGACTCCTTAGATTAATAAGAAAGCTAGATGATGATGCACTTGAGGGTTTTTCACATTGTGTGCGTATAGCAACATGACAATGTTAATATCACACACACACACACACACACACACACACACACACACACACACACACACACACATTGTGTGTGTATATACATGCATGCACATCAATAGTGTTTCATCTGAGTGTTCAACAAAATCCACTCAAGTCTAATAGTCTAGCTACACAAATGTTGTCGACACACACATGCACATGCACACACACCCACATCTTTCTTTATTGTGTTTTTTCATCTTTCATCTCTTTAGCGGGAGTCTCCCCTCCCACTTATTCTTTTTTTTATTTTCCTTACTTTTATATAAGGGCCTAGTCATGTATACAAGCTCTAACGATTTCTAATTGTTAATGTATGTTGTTAAATTATGGCAAAATAACGAATCTTGGAAATGATTCTTGATCTTCTGAGTAATGTTTATGTCAACTATGCATTCAGCCAGTCTTGCTTGGAGGAATTAGATGATGTGGATATTAGATCAGTTATACAACCCCTTGCCTCTATATCATGAAAGACAATGGATGATTAACAGAGGATACTACTATATCGATGCTAGCCATTGAGCTTATCTTCAAAATAACCTAAAAAGGGTGAAATGGATGGAAGATCTTAAAGTTGTTAAGATCTATCTATTTTGTGAAGCCACTGTAGACTCAACCTTGCATACTAGGGGCAAGAAGATTAAACTAAACCCGTATATCTATGAGAAAGTTACAAAGATCCTTCCATTCGACAGAATAAAATTCGTAGGTCACTCTAGCCGCCACAACTACGAAAAGGACAGATTTCTTGATCTCCCTCAAAAATATAGATTCCTAGATATCTACTCTCAGAATCCAAGTTACTTCATAAAGGATGTATCAGAGTGTCATGCTTAGATTGTAGTAGGGAATCCTTTTTTGGAAAAATATAAGATGAGCACGTGAGTTGTCTGAATAATGCATTTCTTCCCATTTAATTACTTTGTACATCCGTTGTAATAAAGATTGATTGATACTTTATCAATCAAAGAAATAATGGAACCCTACTTTTTCCTTGGAACCTCTGAAATTGCAGTTTAACTTTAGCAATGGGAAAAGAGTTTTATTTTAAATTGTTTCAATAAATTAAGCAAGTAATAACTTGAATATCAAACTCTAATATTAATGCTATATAAATTTCTTAAAGTTTAGCCTAGAAATTTTCGAAGATTTCCCAGAATCTCATGTCCACAATAATTCCCAATGAACCCCAAGAAAGAAGGAATCTTTTGAAGCAAGTCAAACAAAATTTGATGGGAGAGGCGAGAATAAATGTGGAAGCTAATGCAAAAATTTGGATTGAATCCATGGAAGATTATTTTACTGTTGTTGGAAGTGTCCCAGCCAACCAAGCCATGATAGCTAAGCTAAAATTAATTGGCGAAGCTTGACTCTGGTGGAAGCAATGGTGTCGAGATCAAGGTGTCCCTAAAAATGCCATTACTTGGGATTTGCTGAAAGAAGCTATAAGAGGAAGGTATTTACCTCCAGCTTATCGCACCCAGAAGATGAATGAGTTCTTCAATTTGAAGCAAATGGGACTGACCCTGAAGGCAAATTACTCCAAGTTTGTTTCACTTCTTAAATATGCACCCTCCATGGATACTGCTCAATAAGTATCCAAGTTTTGCAATGGGATAAATTCTCCTCTGAACACTCGTTTGGAATCAATGCATCCAATAGACCTCTAAGATGCTTTGATTCGGGCTGCTCCTATTGTGTAGGAGGTACAATCAAAACCTAAGAATAATAAGTTTTGGAGCTAAAATAACCAAAACAAAGGAGGATTCAAAGGTCAAGCAAAAAGAACCCAAGGTCAACTTCACCAAGGTCAAAAGAAAAAGGCAAAATCCAATGCAGTTGGAAATTTTGTTCCTACCCAGGGAAATAGGGATGGCCTTAGGTGCTTTCACTATAATGAGCCAAGGCATTTCAAGAGAGATTGTCCAAAGCTTGGTGGAAACCATCTCCAAGGCTAATTTCAAGGTCAAGGCAGAGCTACCTAAGGTTGTGATCAAATAGCTATGGCAAGAGGAAGAATGTCAAATATTACCCTTAAAGAGATTAATAAGGAGAAAAATTGTACTATGGAAGAAGATATTGAAAAAGCAATTGTTCATGTTGCATTCCACAAGAAGGGTCGAAACTGTCTAAATTTGATAATACAGACACCAACTAGTCACTAAGGTAAATCATTTAAAGTTCTAATTGACTGTGGAAGTACACACTCATTTAATTCACCCAAGTGTGCTAAGAAGTTAGGAATAGATACAGTAAATGCATCAAAATTGCTTATGGAATTAGCAAATGGAAAGGAAGTACTTTCTACACTGCAAACTGCCAAGGTAGAGTTTGACCTAGGTGTAGAGGGGCAACAACTGCCAAGACCCATACACTGCTTATTATTCAAGCCTTTCAAGCGAATACCTATGGCTATCTCTCACCTAGCCAACGCACCTTCGATCCTACCAGGGTGTAGTGAGCTTACCTTGATGCCCAAATGAGCTACCTCCTCCCTCAAGCACATCACTAGCTCCATGATTCGCTATGCAAGCTCAAGAAACCTCAAGCCTCCACCTTCAAGATCCATCCTCCATAGCCATGCGTGAGACAAGAGAAGAGAAGAGAAGAGAGGATGAGAGGAGATTATGGAGAGCTTCTTCTCCTTGATCCCTCACCATCACACACTCACTCCCTCCCACTCTCACACTCCCTCTCAAGCACACATAAGCAAGCAAGAAGGAGAGAAGAAGAGAAGAAGACGAGTCCACTGTGCCAGATACCAAAGAATGAGCTCCTCATTCACTTTTCAACTTTATATACAAAACCCTAAATCCCTTTTGGGTGGTCATCCCCTTATCCCCTTTTTTACATGGTTGGACGTAGCCTAGGCCC
The DNA here is from genome assembly GCF_053477565.2 of Lygodium microphyllum. Taxonomy (NCBI): domain Eukaryota; kingdom Viridiplantae; phylum Streptophyta; class Polypodiopsida; order Schizaeales; family Lygodiaceae; genus Lygodium; species Lygodium microphyllum. Next base: position 32,711 of record NW_028229562.1, on the reverse strand, counting down.
TTTTTCCCATTGTCCTCCTATCTTCCTAGCTTTCTTTCTACCACTCATCTACCTTTACAATGTGCATAGGAGGGAGCCTTGTGCTCTTTTACAAAGTGCCTTGCATTTAAAAATACAATTTTGCCTTTGACTTAGCTTTTGAGACTGCCCTTGCGCTTTCGATCGTTTCCCTACCTTCTGCTTCTTCCATTGTATTTGATTTCCTTTTGGGACACCTCTTTTAGGTCCTAACTTGTGCCTTTTCACTTTTTTTGCTTTCTTTTTGTGCTAAGGTTAATATTACCCCCCTCCTAGCCTAGTGCCAATCCCATGGCACTGATGGGTAGTAGTTGGAAGGTGGGATGGGTATAGCCAAATGGCTTTTTTGAGTTTGTATATAAGTCCTTGCGAGGAATTGTGTTGGATGTACCGGCCCATGAAATTGAAGATATAGTGGGGGTAGGTCCCTCCTTAACACTAACCTTGAGTGGTTCTATTTCTTGAAATTGAAGAAGGTGTTAGACGGATCCCCTTCAAGGTTGCAATGATATGAGCGAAACATGGCTTTTTCCTATTCCCTTCAAGTTGCCTTATCCCTTCACCTATGTTCGTTTAGAGTTTGCCATTTGCACAGGAGAAAAATTGCACTTGTTATACAATGAATTACATTACACCTACTTTCCTTGCGAGAGCCTTTGAAGGTTCTCCCTCATCCTTGAGAGAGACTTGCTAGAATATTTGGTGCTTACCTCCATCCTTTCTGAGCACCTTTCTAGAATCTTTGGTGCTTTCTGTCATCCTTGAGAGAGCATCCTTTATCCTTGACAGGGTCTCCCTCATCCTTGAGAGGATCTCGCCAAATTACTTGGAGCTCCCTCATGTTGTTTTTGAGGGTGCCATCTCCTAAACTATTGTGAATGAGCTTCTTCATTCACTTTTTGACTGGGGCTTCCTTGGTCTGCCTCTGCTTTGTTTCAACTGCATGGTGACATGTCGTATAAGATTACCCCCTCCTAGATGGGTGCAAGTTCCATGATATTAGCAGCTTTGAGTTGATGAAGATTCGGGAATTAAAAAGAGCGATCATGTGAGTCAATGAGGATGGGCCTCGTGGGGTTTGGTCTTGGGAAGAGACTGATCAACCAGTTGAGGTGGTGGAGGCCAAGAGCACATTGCATGGATGATGGGGCCTCTGAAGTTGGTGCATTGCAGCATTTGTAATTACCTAAAAAGAGAAGAAGGCGCATTACCTGGGGGTGCATCTACTTATCGTGTGGTGCGTTGTCCTCATGCTAGTGGAACTAGGAGTGGGATCGAACTATGGGTGGCATCCCACACTTGAGGGCCCAGTTTGTACATCGTTGTAGGTGCGGTGCATGGCTAAGGGAGACATGTCTAACCATAGGTAAGTGACTAGCGGGTTAGAGATGGAACTAGCCGACCGAAGCCATCAGACATTGCTAACTTGAGGACCCCTAGGTGTAGTGTCTCTTTTCTCTTTTCTTTGTCTTTTCTCACTTGGGCTGTTCTTTTTTTCACTTCTTTTTCTTCTTCTTCTTTAAATTAAATAATAAATAGACAAATATTCTATCCTTGTCATCATAAACATGAGATGGAGGGGTTGGGGGCTTAATGGATTTGCTACGAAATTATCTACTTTGGATGTATCCTTTGAGGCCTAGTCAAGCATTAAGAGGGGTGGTGGATAAGAAAGGGTGGTTGTAGCTAGTGAAATGGTTGTCAGTCATATCCTCTAAGAGGGCTATGCAAAAAGAGGGTAGGAGGGCAGTGCACATCATTAGTCTAGCCATTGCACAACTATCTATGCCAACATTGCTCCTGTCTAAGTAGTACCCTAAGCAATCTTAGATAATTACAAGTAGTAATAAAGGTAGGATCTGGACAAAAAGTGAACTCGTTGAGAAAATGGGTGATTGAGTCCCATAGATTGGGTTTGGAGAGGGTCAGGGTGTCCTCCAGTCTAGTGGCATTTATGTTATATATCTTTGGAAAATTGTATCTGCCATGGATGTCAGGGTTGAAATCCACCCCTGCCCTTCTTGCATATGGCATATATGTGGGGTCATCTCTCTCGAAGGGTAGTGTGTTGCAAAATGACATCTAGGCATCCACATTGCTATCCTAGATTCTCCTTTGCCACTTTGGTTGGGACTCATAGCCTTGGATTGCCCAGGGTACCTCCATGACTTTCTCTTCCCAATATTTGGGTGCCTCCATTTTCCATCGTGTCGGGTTCTTCTCCCTCTCCTGGTGCCACCTACTGCCTAGCCTTCCTTCCATGCTTATTTCCTCCTCCACCACTTTGGTCAATAGGACTCTACATAAGGCGGAGGGGATTTCGAAGGTAAGGTCAAAGGGTTGGCAGCCATTTTTCGTTTTACTCCCATACTATGAGTTCTGCATTCCAATCCACTCGGAAGGAATCTGCTTACGATGGAATGGGTTTTTGAATGGCCATTGTTGGTTGGGCTCTTAATGTTCTCCTTGCCTGCTCCAACATTGTCACCCTTTTTCTCTTAAGTTTTGCTCTACACTCGGCAGTGGGGTCCACTTCTTGCTGCATCTCTGGTTGTGGAGAGACAGGTTGCAGTCCTAGATTGTCTTCAAACTCCAACTTGGCTTCTAGAAGTGGCCTTTGCCTTTCATCTTCACTCCTAGGCTCTTGTAGTTCTTTTTCCTTGAAGCTTAGTAGGTCCACCTCTTTGGCCATCAGCCTTGCCCTTAGCAAGTAATCCCTTTGCTCTTCATGGCTTAGGCTAGCCCCTTCTTCCTGCGGTTGAACACACAACCCATATATTATTGCTCTACGGACAATTTCTAGCTTCTTCTTTAGGGATTCAATGGCCTCCTCCTCCTTTGACTCTGTGACATCCATTATAGTGCTAAGGAAGGCACCTTGTTGGGCTTCTAGTATTGTTTGAGCCGCCTCTACCCTCCTCTCCCTAGCACTATATTTCCTTCTGCAAGGGCCATTCGGATCGCTCGGGCTCTCACTCTTTCTTCACTACTGTTTACCTAATCATCTGCTTTTTCCCTCATATCTTCTAGGCTTTTGTTGTGTCTGCAGGCTAATGCCCTTAGTCATCTCTCCTATTCTTCGACTTTCCTTTCCAAGTGTTGTTGTTCTTCAAGTTCCGAGGGTAGCCTTTGTTCCAGATTTGCTACATGATTTAGGTGCCATCAGCTTCTTTCTTCTTCTATTGTTCCTAGCTACTCTTCTACTGCATCTTAGATTTCTTCATTTTCTTTTTGCAACCCTTTGTGCATTGCCACCAGCTCATCAAAATTGCATTGTAGTCTCATAAGGCTATGTTCTTCCACTGCAAGTTTTGATTGCCATCTCTCATCTTCTTCTTCCTTAGCCTCGAGCTTCTCTTTTAGCTCCTTATTCTCTCATTGATAGAGGACTACTTGATGGGTTATTTCCAACTGAGAGGCTACCATTGTCTCCCTTTTGGTCTCGAGCTCAGCTTACAATAATCTTTTTTTCTTCCTTTGCTTGTTCCAGTTGTGACAGGAGTTCCTACACATAGGCATCATAGGTCGTGGACAAGGGTAGTGTAGAGAAACTAGTGGTTGTAGATGCTTCAATCCTCGGTCATTTGAGGTCTTCTCTAGATTCTGCATCTGCAACTGCTTGTCTTCCTACTCCCACCATAGGGGTTCATGCATTTGCACCTTGAGTTGCCTCCTTGTTGACCAAGAAGTACACCCATGCCACAAGATTGCTTGCATCTACCGTGGCAAAGGAGTCTTGGGTGGGTGCAGTGACCGGGGTGGCAAGTAGCAGGATAGTTGGGATAAGGTGGATCAAACTCTTTCCCTTTCCCTTGGTCACTGGGGGTGGCAAGTTTTTGAGTACCTTGGAGCTGGTGCTTGGACCTTCGTGTCAGGGTGTCTCATGGCCACCAACTCTTCTTGCCTTGAAGGTTGCTCCACTGATAGGCAAATAGCAAGAGCTATGTCTTCTTCCTCCTTCTTCCTGAGCTCCGCCTCTTCCTCCTCAACTCTTCTCTTTCTCTCTCCCTCAGCTCTTTATTCTCTTTGCCTTGTCCCTTTCTTCTTTCTTTCTTTGTTCTTTTGTGCTTTTGGGCTCCCCTTGGGCTTGGCATAGATCTATTTTTTCTTTCTTCTCCCTCTCTTCTTTGGCCTTCTTCTTCTGCGGAGTCTCTTTCTTTGACTTCGTGGCCCTTCCTTGGCCATATTGTGCTTCTTGCTCTCCCTTGTCCTCACTCACAGTCCTTTCTCTAAACTACTCCTATCCTTGGTGCGAAAGGGACCTGTCCGCAACTACCTTGCCGTCTTGTGCTTTCCTTAGTGCTTCTCTTATGATGGCTATCAAGATTCCTCTGAAGCCAATGGTGGAGGCCTTTGAGGATGATGATTCCCTGGCTTTGGAGGTCAAGGACTCTCCCCCTCCTGCAGGTCTTCTGCCAGTGGCTAAGGCTTTTTCTGACATCTCTATCGTCTTCCTCACGAAGCCATTGAGGTTTACCTCGTCGAAGGACTAGGCAGCAATGCTCTCTAGCATTGGTACGTTGATTGTGTTCATCAATTCATTATACCACTGACTGGAGAATAGAGCATGCACCATTTTGGCATGGATTTGCACCTTGGGGTCGGGGATATTAGCTAGACTGATGCCATCATTTTTGTGAACTATCACTTTGTCCATCCCCAACATGTCATACACATCTCACTTTGGTTGTTTTTCCACTTTGTTTGGTAAGTCGAGTGCGTTCTATACCAACTAAGGGCTCAGCTCGATTTCTACATGGTGGGCTTCATTCTCTAAGTGCACTGTGATAGTGCCCCAATTTCTATTGAAGGTCTAAAGGATCTCGGTACACTTCTCATAGTTGATTGCTTGGCCCACCTTTTCTATGTACTTCTACAGCCTATACTGCTTCACCAGTTGCTAGATGGCTAGTTCCTCCCCACCAACTATGTCTTCTAGATTTAGAATATACTTGAATTTGAGTTGACTATAAGCCCTCGTCTCCAATGAGATGTTGTATTTTGATTGCTCCTCCGAGAATGGAACTTTGTTGCTTTTGTCTTGACCTACCGTAGTGGGTACATGTCATAAAGCCATAGTTCACCATTAGTGTTCTCAAGGTAATTTCTTGCAGAAAGGTGAGCATGAATTGACTATGCTTTCTAGGGAAGAATAACATGCTTAATTACAAAGAAGAGCATTTTTTCCTTCAAGAAGTCCATTCATTCCAAAGATTTAACGACTTTTCATTAGTCACAAGTTGATTTTTATCCACTCTCTTCTACTCTTGGTAATCACTGATGGAGGTTTCATTCATGCGTTTCATTCACCTTATTTGTTCACATGTTTAATTCCACCTTTCCCAAGAATCCTTCCTAGCACTAAGGTTTGAGGGGTCAAGGGCATTCAGCACTGGCTTACGGTGGTTTACTTCTACATGAGCCAATCATAGAAGTTTAGATTATATTCGAGACTAGCATAGTGGTCCATGTCAAAAGGACGGATGCCTACTTGAGTAATGTAGGTGAGAACATCTAAGAGGAAGTCACCGGAGTTGATCCTACTAGCTATGTGTAACTCTTCCTCAGTCAAAATTTGATCTATGTATGGGTGGGTCACGATGTGCCCTTCTAGGGGTCGGTCACGAATGGTGGTCAACACCCTATAAGAGATTGGAGCTATATAAGTGGGATGAAGTCATAATGGCACATCACTACTTAGCATTGGTCATGATCTAGCAACCTTCTTGTTCCCACTGGAGTCTGAGAACATACCACTTCCTCAAGAAAGATGACTCATTTCGACTACCTTGCAGAGTTCGCCAGCTTGTGGTAGTAATTTTGCTCTTGCTATAGGAGGTGATCAATCATTGGTTGAGGGGTTGATCTCAAGATATCTCGACAGGGAGGAAATGGGAGAGGGAGGGGGAGAAAATGAAAGAGAGAAAGAGAGGAAGAGAGAGAGGGAGAGAGTATTCTCTCTGTTTTTTATTTATTTTTTGTATAATTTGTATGTAATGAGAGAGGGAGAAGAAATGAGGGAGAGGGAGAGGGAGAAAGAGAGGGAAATTAAAGAGAGGGAGAGGGAGGGGGAGAGGAAATGAGAGAGGGAGGGGGAGGAAGAGAGAGAAAATGAGAGAGGGAGGGAGAGGGAGAGGGAGAGGAAATGAGAGAGGGAGAGGGAGAGGGGGGAGAGACGAAAACATAATAGGGAAATGAGAGAGGGAGAGGCAGGGAGAAGAAATGAGAGAAGGAGAGGAAGAGAGCAAAAGGAAATGAGAGAGGGAGAGGAGAGAGAAAAAAAGAAGAATGAGAGGAGAGAGAAAAAGAGATAAGATGTTAAACATAATAGGCAAATGGAGCAAGAGAGGGTGTGTGTGAGGGTGAGGGCGAGGGAGGGAGAGGAAACGAGAGAGAGGAGAGAAAAAAATGAGAGGGAGAGGAGAGAGAAAAAGATAAAAAATTATTAAAAATAA